>NC_057807.1:675320975-675577038 GCF_018294505.1 Triticum aestivum | reverse complement strand
ACTTCTACCACGGTTTTTTCCGTCATGGACGGCCCAAAGAATGTCATGCAGCTGCGTCTCCGGCCCGCCCAGGACGAAAAGCCCATTTTCTGTCATGATTTTTTGTCATAGAAGAAGGAGCCCACCACATCTATGATGATACCGGGTTTTTTCACAATTATCATCATAGAAGTGTCATATGTATGACATAATTTTTTTTCGTTCGGCCCAAAATGTCATGGATGTGTCTTTTTTTGTAGTGGAAAGACTGACCAGAAACCATCCTGCATCGTTTTTTAGATACACCAGTAAAAAATACGTGTGTCCACCTATCTGTTTTGTTCCCGTTCAAAAAACACTCATGTTCCAAATGATATGCTTGTAAATATAATACCTCTGTGTTAAAACACAACGATGCCAAGCAGACTAAGGCATAGCCTAGTGGTAGGAAGGGGCTGATGCGTTCCCACCCACCCAGGTTCAAATCATGGTACTTGCAATTTGGATTTGTTGCACCAATTAAACTGTAGGGGGTTCCCTTACAGTCTTTCTGTCAAAAAAAAACACAACGATGCCAAGCACAGCCTTAGGGTTTCTTTCTGAGTAAAGTCTGAAAAAGACCTTTAACTCATAGACATGGTCGGAATCGAACCCTAAACTCTCAATCCATGAATATTGACGCTCTGTACTTAGCAATCCCAGTCAATTCCAGCCCTAAACCGACCCTAAATTGTTTGCCCCACCGGGGAAAGTACACCCTGAATGCTTCTCTCAATGACCACATGGTCCTACTTGTGATATCCACCCCCCAATCTATCTCTTTTCTCCTTGCCGACGAGTCATTCGTCCACATGAGGCATGACATGATGCAGACCCGAACCCTTGTGGCGAATGTTCACAACCAAGATGAGTCGCCTAGGAAGGGCGAACATTGTTATCGTTGTCGCTGTTATCATCATCAAGGGCATCGGGAACACGCCGATGAAGAGCGTCTGGTGAAAGACGATGCCAGTGTGGCAACAACATGTTGGGTCGAGGAACCCAGTGGCCGATGATTACTAGGCAAGGTAGAACTTGTGCCATCTATGGGGATCGAACGATCGGTGTCAAGGTCATGGAATATGGAGCTCCTACACTGAGCGCAACCAGGGAGTCATTATCGAGTGTCGAGTCGCTAGAGCACGAAGGATAGCATATCCACAGGTGGTTCTCAATAACTGTCTATGCCACGCCCCCGCCTCCATGCCTAGGAGAATCTTCCCAAAATGAATACTCGGCTCCATGGACAAGACAGACTCGCACTTGTGCAATTCTTTTCGTGCATTCCACCCCGTGCACACATTGCAGCCACGTAAAACACATCATCAGTCACGGTCCGGAGTTGCCAAAGCACGATAGATCTCTATCCAGCTCCCTGAAGCATCCATGAAATGATTTTGACCGACATTGGGGATTGTATGCTGGTGCACACCATGTGCTTGACCAAATACTTTAAGATCCTCTCCGCCACCTTCACCTGCAGCCCCACGGCGAGTCGGCGACCACCTCTACTAGTAGAGTGCCCATGCGTTGCCACAGGCTCTTGAAATAGTTTACGAGAGTTACATGTTAAATTCCACACATACAAACAATATAACACAAACACAATTATTTAATAACTGAAGTCCATTGTTGCAATGTAATTTGATAAAATAAAGAAAAATTAATGACATGTCCATGTAACAAACTAAGCGATGTTCCAACTGAACATCTATTACAAAACTATTAATATCTATATGATGCGCTTAAGAAATTCTTTCACAATATCGGGAAAGTTTCCTCTATCTTCATTCCCATGATGTTTTAGCAAGTATAATAAAAAATGCTTCCTCAATTCATACCCATCCTGCACAAACAATACATGTAGTTAGTATGAAAATTTCACGCCGAAGGTCTTAAAACATGTAACGCACAATACTCACCGCGCAAACCGGCTTGGCCAATTTTTTTACCGTTCCACCAGAGCAGAAAATGAAAAACAAAATAGCCAGACACATTCCTGCAAAACTTTAAATTAATAATATAAAGAATATAGTGATAACAAAAGTAAATGTTTTTGTTATGAATTCATTACCCATCTATACTCGTTGGAACACCGAACGGAAATAAACATTGCCATTTAGATATATCAGAATTCCAACTAGGCAGATTTATTTCGAGTGCTTCTTTGAAATCCCTTGCAAAACTTTTTAATTTCAGTGCATGCCTCAATTTTTTATCCTCTGACAATTGTGACATTTGAATATGATCCATAGTATATAGACGACGTGCCTCTTTGTCGACGATGTACAAGATGTACCGGCCGATGGATGCATAGGGAAGATGAATCTACAAGTGGAGCTATTAGAAACAACAATAAACCATGATAACAATGGACAAAATACTTTACTTACCTTATTGCATTACGAGATGTCGTTCTCCATCCCAGGCCAGCTATCAAATAATGTTGCCGTCTGGATGGTTTCCTTCTCGCAAAACTTGTGACCTCGTGTTGACTCTAACATCATGGACTAAGCAAAAAAGAAATAGTGTTTCAACATGTTGATACTAATGACACATAGAATGAAGAGTTATGATAACTTACACAAAATCATAGATCCATGTAGTGTACATGAGGGTCTGTGAACAATACTCCCTCGTCACATGCCAGTATACGCACGGCGGCGTTGAAGCAATCATTGTCCATGGGCTGCTCCATGTTAAGTATGCACTGAAGTTTCTTAAGACTTAAGCCCATTGGATCGGGTGTCGAGATCCGGACCCATACCTTCCTATAAATTGGATGGTAAGAAGAACAATAATATACATCCGCACATTAAATATTGATACATGATGCTTACACCAAACACCCGGCATCATCGATCGACATGATTTAGTTGAAGAGGCCGGCAAGTAATTCACGTTGGTTCGTGGGTATGGTAGTGATTGGGGCAGGACGTTTGTCTTTCACTACGTCAGATGGATTATCCAGGATCTTGAGATCAAAATTAGCAAAAGTTTCTTCATTGGCAGGTTGATGGTATATGAGACCTCCTTTTAGCTTATTCAGCTCTGAATCGAGCAAAATGACAACTAATTTTTGACGAAAATGTTTCATATCCTCCTACAATATATATATAAACAATTTATATAATCTTTTGAGATAAAATAACTAGATAATGTATAAGAATGAAATACCTGGGTGAACTGGTCTGAAAGTCCATGTGATCTCCATTATTCCATATAATTTAGCATAAACAGTCCACATGATATGCTATAATATTATAAAATAATGCTTTAGAATATACCACAGATGAATCAAATAAACAAACCATTATAACAAGTGCTTACCCATCGGTTTGTATTGCCTCCTGAAACTTCTCTACAACCGTCCATTTTGTAACATTGAGATCGGGCCACTTATGACCTCTGATAAACTTCGGACTATGGTATGCAAGTTTCAGTCATTTCTCAAGTCCTACTAACTATTATATATATATATATATATATATATATATATATATATATATATATATTCAGTCATTTCTCAAGTCCTAGTAACTATTATATATATATATATATATATATATATATATATATATATATATATATATATATATATATATATATATATATATATATAGGGAAAATGCATTCTACCACTAAGGGGTAACTACCCCTATCCTTACTGCCGTACGATCTCATCACGGTGTCGAGGATTGATTTTCTTAATGGGTTGCGGGTCGAGGAAAACTGATATTTTTGGAGCCCGATTGGTTGGTTGGCCGGTCCGATTTTCTTGGTACTTCTGATCTTTGTTTGGTCTTCGCTGTGTATACATAGTACTATAACCGACCGGAAGCAAGGTTCGTTTAGAAAAATCAGATCTTGATGCAACCTAACAATAATCCTCTTTCTCTTTCTCTCTCTTCCCCCATCCATTAACAAGATTAGGATCGATGGAAATTACCAAAAGAGATCGAGGTACGCAATAATGTGACTGTTTTCCATCCATGTGTCTTGCTAATTGATTTCCCTTTTTCACGGCCAAGCAGTGGCGCACAACAATTTCGTTTTACTAATGGGCTTGACTTGATTCATCTGCTCTTTCTTTACGAGAGGAAGCTGAATCGGGATAAATCATTAGAAGTAAAAGGAGGTAACGCGGCATGCACCTTTAGGTGATTTCCACACACGCATCATGCTAGCTGATTTTTAATTGTTCTTATTTTCATGCACATACATCATGCTAATCTCTTTCTGGCTATTTTTTGTGTGCATGGATCAATTTTCCCTGTTACTGCACCGCCGGCGACGCAACCTGCGACCGTGGCTACATTGTACGGGCTATCCCTACTCAGCCTCAACGAGCACCAACAACCAATATGTGACTGCTCTGATGGGCGGCGGTGGCACCGATAGTGTACGGCTTCATATGTCGATGACTGCTTGCTTTAGCGTTGCATGGATCGGAGACCTACGACTTCATCTCTGCCACAACGAACGACTGTACCTGGCCTTACGTGTGAATGGTCTCGCATAGTGGTGGCCACGATGATATACATACAACTGCACACAGCCGACCAGTGACTACTCCCGGCAACAACGACGAATGGCTGCTCACAACCGATGACTGCTCCTGTGTCGAGACAACGATGACTGCTCCTGTGCTTTGATGTGTATATTAAGTTGATCATTAAGTCATAGATTTGTGTATGCACATGCATTAGCACGCATCATCATCAGACAAACAACCCATGTCCTCAAAAAATTCTTCTAGCTAGTATATGCAGTTGCTACAAGGTGTAGTATGTTATAGATACTTCATTTAATTTTATACTACAGTTACGTAATTTTTCAAGAGGCAATCTCACAATATACTATAGTACTTGTACCTGTACATGTGGAGAGAACATTTTGAATACGCCTTTCAATATCTTGGTATCTTCGTGTATTTTATTCATTCAGACATACTCTTTATTTAGAGTCTATACTCTTGTCAGAGACACTAATTTTTTTTTTGAAATACACCAACCATATACTCCATTCTTTATAAAATACCATGTACTCCAAAGAACTTCTTTATACACCATACTACTTTTTCTATATATATATATATATATATATATATATATATTTCATACTACTTTTTCATACACTACATTGTTAAGAATACCCTCACTTGTTGAATAAAACTAGGTTTATGAGAAACGAGAAGTATATCAAAAAGCACACGGTCCCCGTGTCCCCATTCTTAACTGAAAATACACATATACTACATACTTTTTCTCCGGGACAGATACTACATCCTTTTTTTTATGGGACAGATACTACATACTCTTTTTCTACGGGACAAATACTACATCCACTTTTTTTATAGGACAGATACTACATACTCATTCCTATATAAACAGTATATTGTATGGGGCATGTATAACAAACTCATTACTTTTGAGAAAGGAGTATGTATAACAAAATCGTCTCTTTCAAGAATGGAGTATGAAGGACACTGATTTTCCAGAGAGTAAAAAGTATATAATCTGATCGTTCACAAAAAAAAGTACATAAGTTGATCGTTGTTGGAACTTGGAAGTACGGGGTAGATATACTAAGCTACTAGTCACTTATCCATTCGGCGTGATCCATGTGCATGTCGCCAAGAAATTAGCAGATTTGTTGTAGGTTGTTGCGACAGTACGTTCAATTTTCTAATTGGTTAATTAAACAATCTAGTGAGTTGACTGTTAACGGATCCATTTCAACCCGGTAAGACCTTTTCGTACATGCACAACGGGACAGGTGGCAGCAAACTAAGTAGGAGGTAACTACCACTGCTTGTAGTTAAAATTTGTCATATATATATGTGTATGTATGTGTGTGTGTGTGTGAAATGTTAGGGATAAGGTCAAACAAAACAAATCTTAAGATGAGTAAAAAATAGATAGTTACCGTAGTAGCAAGGTCATTGCGTTTGACATTCTCACCAAGTGAGTCCAATACTTGGATCTCTCGTTTTTTTGGCATTGGCGACTGCTAGATACCGATGGTAGCCCGACATGTTAATCGGAATGAATAACTGGTGTAAATATCATACAAGTCACATTCACAATTAGATATAAATATTAATAAATCATTAAACATATGAACTAAATAAAAACAATCCATAATTATATGCATGGATAACCAGAAAAAAACTCACCATATCTTGCTGTAGATAAGTATTAACATGACGCACGATGCGACGATATTTTGATGGGTCGATGTCTCTTTCCCCGTCTTCTTTTATCTGGCCAGATACAAACGTGCTAATAATGTGTACCTTTTCACTCGCCCTGTCTTGTAGATGCTCGTGAGCAAGCATGCAATATATGTAAGCATTTATCACCTATAATCAACATTTAGATTATATTTATATTTTATTATATTATATATTGTTCATATTATTAATTACAAAGTTTGTGCAATTGGTCTTACACCATCATGTAAGAACGTATCATCTTTCATAAGGCATTTCAAATCGTCGGTTGCTAACAAGGCATCTCCAATGTCCATGGACTGGGTATTCTTGAGGGCAGACTTAATTGATTCGATGACTGTAATATCTCTAGAGGTACAAACATAGTCTGTCAAATTCATAAAAAAGTTAGCCAACTTAGTAAACAAAATGATCCAAATTAGTTGAATACAAAAGGCAATATCAGAAAAATAAGATTGATAATAATATTACAAAATACCTTATGGGATAACATGTAAATTAGCATCCTTTTTTGGCTTGTTATGAGATATAACCTCTCCGACGTTATTATATTGTGAATTTTCGGCCCCTTTCAGCGACATTGCATCTGAACCCTCAATGGATTCTTTCCATGCATCTCCAAAGTCCATATCCATGTCTCCTATATTCTGAAAAAACAAAAATATAAATAGACCTTTCATATTATCATCTATAATATACATACAGAGGAAGGTTAGCTATATGCACCTCTTCTCATGGTGTTTCAGTGTGGTCTGTCATCGTTACATCAGTGCGTATGTCGGAACCCATCACTTTATATCTATGCTGAAATATAAATAGTATTTTTGCTGCATCATATAATGTGAAACTAACACAACTATTTTCTCTATGATAAAAAATGCTTTTGATTATATTAGAAAAAAATGCTGCTTAAATCATTTTAGTAATACAACAATTCGGGGAAACAACAAACTATAATGTTCATATATAAGTAAGTAGTCATCTGAGATTGCTTAAATCATTTTAAATTAATTATATATGCTATTGAAATTTGACAAAAAAATGCTAACTAACCAACATTAACCAAGTATATGTGTTTTTTCTATTGTTTTGTGATACTCTTAGTATATGTAATAAGCATAAACACAGCCCGGCCAGGTTTACATGCGCTAAGAAAAACACGGGAGCCTTCGCTGAAGGCAGGGGGCGACTGGGCCGGCCCATTTGGATGTAACGAGCTCCAGCCGTGTAGAAAAATGGCCAAAAACTAACCACATGTCTTAAAGAAACCTAGTGATAGTCTTGCGGAGCGACCTATTAAGTATCGAACTTATTTTGAAAAAATTCAAAAAATACACACTGAACATTTTGTAATATACGCTGAACATTTTTTTGACATACAATGAACTTTTTTTAACATACATGAATATTTTTTTAAACATATGAATATATCCTCTGAACAAATTTTAAATACCCATTGAACATTATGTAATATAAGTTGAACAATTTTTTAATATACATTGAACATTCGTGTAATATACACTTAACAACTTTCAAAAACACAGTGATTGTATATTCATTGAACAATTTCTAATAAATGTTGAACAGTTTTGTGATGGATGATGAACTTTTGTAAAAAAACCATTGAACACTTTTGTAACATGCAATGAACTTTGTATATTATAATAAAAATGAAACAATAGAAATAAAGAATAAAAAAGTATAGGAAAATAAATATAAACAGAAACAAAAAAAGAAAATAAAGAGAAAAAGGAAAAGAAAAGAAACAGAAAACAGAAGAAACAACGAGGCAGCAGCGAAACATGTCTGGGCCGGCCCAAACGGGGCTGTTGCACGGCCCGCCACGACGGCCCACCTGGCACGCAGGCCTCTAGGGCTGCACGAGCACTGGAGCGACGCGGCGTCGCCCTTTCCCCTCCCCCAGCCGCATTCTACCTACCTTATCCACATCACTCTCTCCCCTCCTCTAAACTCACTCGCTCAAACCCTCTCGCCATTTCCTCTCCCCACGCCGCATCGCCGCCTACGTCGACGAGCAGGCAACCTCACTCTTCCGCCCGCCGGCCACCGCATCGATATCCTGCATCGATGGACCTTGAGGATGCGTGTTGTGTGCTGCGCGACCAAGCAGGACGGACGGGGCGTGCTTCCTGGAGCACCTGCAGGTGCTCGATCCGGTCCTGTTTCGGTCGAATCCGCGACGGCACTCCTCTCCAGCGATGTCGCAGCTGGATCCGAAGCAACGCATCCCAATCTGCAACACCACAGCTCCGGTACGCCACTCCCTATGTCTGACAAATCCATTCAACGCACGCTGCTCAGATCTGCCCCCTCCTCGTCTTCTTCGAATCTTTGCGTCCCTGAACTCATTCCTCTGTTCTTTCTGTGCCGCAGCGCTGGGGCCAAACCTCACATGCACGGCGAGGACGATGACTTCTTCCCGATGCCGCCGCCCTTGGCAAGGAGGGATGACATGTACAAGCACTCCGCACGGCGTGCGCCGACCGACGTGCCGCGGGGACACATTCGCCTCAACCAACAGTGCATATGACCACCTGTCCACATCCCCACCGCTCCAGCCAGCCGGCCACAGGACATTGCTCTGTGCCCGCCTCCTGCTGCTGCACCATGCCAAGATACCGGAACGCTCCGTGCTGGTGACCTCGGCGTCAACTTCCTCTTAGCAACCGCTAGCTTGCATGGATCCCGCTTAGCTGATGGTAAGCAACAGAATCCTTAAGCTGTGGCAGCATCTCTGCATCATTAGCTCTCTTTTTTAGGGTTTTTGCAGCAGGACTAGTTGCTAGAACTTTGAGCAATTTTGTTTCCAGATGTTGCACTGAATATCAAAGAAAGATTACTCAAGGATTACATGGAGTACCCTTTTGGGTCTTCTTTACAGTAGATGCACTGAAAATTTCTGAATTTTGTTTGCAGTAGGGGTAGTTGTATCTAAACACCGATAGTTTGTAAACCTCGATGATAATAGGATAGACCTAAACGTCGATGATCATTTGATGATACTTGTGCCTAGGTTTAGAATGTTTGTAAATTAGCTAGTCAAGTTTATCATCCCAATGAATCAGTGTCGCACAAATTCTAGTTAAGTGAATGTTGCCATTCTTTTATGTCTGCAACTAGCAGCAAGTATTAATGTCAACGTTACATTCTTTCTGTCAAATTGGACACTTTAGATAACAAATGTTATAAAATTGTATAGTTTAAGCTATCTTTTTAATGCCATATCTTATTTTTTATGTGATTTATTTTGCCCTAAAGTTTATAACATCTCAGGTTAATTCTTGTCTTGGTTTTTTTACCCACAGGTTGGTGCTCCTGCTCGTGTTGGGCTACTTGCCCCTGTTGATGTGATGGTTCCCCCTGGCAACACTGGTCTGGATCCCTCCCAGACGTCCTTCTTCCAGGATAGTATTTGCTGATGACACTTTTTAGTGAATGCTTTCATTTCACTCACATTTTATCACAAGCTCTAACTTTGTTGTCCTATTTATGTGCTTAACATTCCCACCAAGATTAACAAGGGAACTGTGGAAATTACTATACCAGTGGAGCTGATCAAGAAGGGTGAAAAGGTGGGCTCCTCCGAGTCTGCCCTGCTTACCAAGGTTGGTATCCGCCCCTTCTCCATGTGCTGGTCATCTGCAATGTCTATGACAGTGGGTCAGTCTTCTGCCCTGTGTTCTTGACCTCACTGAGGAAGATCTGATGGACAAGTTTGCTTCTGGTGTTTCCATGGTTGCCTCACTGTCCTTGAAGATCTCATACCCCACCATGTCTGCTGTGCCACACATGTTCCTCAACGCATACAAGAATGTTCTTGCGGTTTGATACGTCTCCGTCGTATCTATAATTTTTTATTGTTCCATGCTAATATTCTACAACTTTCATATACTTTTGGCAACTTTTTATACTATTTTGTGGGACTAACATATTGATCCAGTGCCCAGTGCAGTTCATGTCTATTGCATGTTTTATGTTTCGCAGAAACCCCATATCAAATAGAGTCCAAACGGGATAAAAACGGACGGAGTATTATTTTGGAATATTTGTGATTTTTGGGAGGTAAAATCAACGCGAGACGGTGCCCGAGGTGGCCACGAGATAGGGGCCCACGCCCACTCCAGGTGGGCGCGCCCCCACCTCCTGGGCCCCTTGTAAGGCGGTTGATGCCCTTCTTTGGCCGCAAGAAAGCTAATTTTTGGAAAAAGATCGAGGCGAAGGTTTCAGTCCAATCGGAGTTATGGATCTCTGGATATAAAAGAAACGGTGCCAGGGAGATAGATCCAATCTCCGAGGGGCTCTTGCCCCTCCCATGCCATGGGAGCCAAGGACCAGAGGGGAAACCCTTCTCCCATCTAGGGAGAAGGTCAAGGAAGAAGAAGAAGAAGGGGGGGCTCTCTCGCCCTTGCTTCCGGTGGCGCCGGAACGCCACCGGGGCCATCATCATCACCGCGATCTTCACCAACACCTCCGCCATCTTCACCAACATCTCCATCACCTTCCCCCATCTATATCCAGCGGTCCACTCTCCCGCAACCCGTTGTACCCTCTACTTCAACATGGTGCTTTATGCTTCATATTATTATCCAATGATGTGTTGCCATCCTATGATGTCTGAGTAGATTTTCGTTGTCCTATCGGTGATTGATGAATTGCTATGATTGGTTTGAGTTGCATGTTTTATTATTGGTGCTGTCCTATGTGCTCTCTGTGTCGCGCAAGCGTCAGGGATTCCCGATGTAGGGTTTGCAATATGTTTATGATTTGCTTATGGTGGGTGGCATGAGTGACGAAAGCACAGACCCGAGTAAGTAGGTTGTTTGCGTATGGGATAAAAGGGACTTGATGCTTTAATGCTATGGTTGGGTTTTACCTTAATGATCTTTAGTAGTTGCGGATGCTTGCTAGAGTTCTAATCATAAGTGCATATGATCCAAGAAGAGAAAGTATGTTAGCTTATGCCTCTCCCTCAAATAGAATTGCAATAGTGATTACCAATCTAGTAACATAGTCAATTGCTTAGGGACAATTTCACAACTCCTACCACCACTTTTCTGCACTCGCTATATTTTCTTTATTGCTTCTTTATCTAAACAGCCCCTAGTTTATATTTATGTGTTCTTTATTATCTTGCAAACCTATCCAACAACACCTACAAAGTACTTCTAGTTTCATACTTGTTCTAGGTAAAGCGAACACTAAGCGTGCGTAGAGTCGTATTAGTGGCAGATAGGACTTGAGAGAATATTTGTTCTACCTTTAGCTCCTCGTTGGGTTCGACACTCTTACTTATTGAAAGAGGCTACAATTATCTCGTATACTTGCGGGTTATCAAGACCTTTTTCTGGCGCTGTTGCCGGGGAGTCATAGCGTGGGGTGAATATTCTCGTGTCTGCTTGTTTGCTTTATCACTAAGTAATTTTTATTTGTTGTTCTTAGTTGTTTTCTATCTTTAGTTATGGGTAGGAAACACAAAATACCAAAAAAATTAGTTGTACCTACTACACCAATGGTTCAAGAACCACTCAAAATCTATCACAGTGCTGAAGCTTTTTACTTGGATCATCTTCGATCCCTTTGTGCTCGTGCTGAAACCCCAGCTAGCTTAGTTGAGGGCAAATCTTTAGATGAGCATGCTTGTTATGTGCGACACCGTATATCTGAAAAAGGGAAACTTTTATTGGATCAAATTCATCATTTGCAATGCTATGCTTGGAATTTATGTGAAATATATGATGTTACTTGTTGTTCTGAAAACCCTAAGAAACACCTTCCCTACCAATGTGAGTTTATTGATAATGGAATTGTATCTTTGTATGCTAAGGGTGTTTATAATTACTATGATGTTCAACAAATTGAAGAATTTGTTGCTTTTAAGGGTGCTTATGAAATTGCTTCTTTGATTGAAAAGTATGGTGCTACTCTCTACAAATATGAAAATTTTGCCATACTTGAATATTGTTATGATAATTATGCTTCTAATGCCTATGTTAAACTATATATTGAGGAAGTCTCCGCTGTCCAAGAAGAGACTAATATTTTGCAGGAAGCTATGGAAGAAGAAATTGATGAAACTGTGAGCTCATTGGATGAAAAAGATGATGAGGAGAGCGAAGAACAAAAGGAGAAAGAGCGGATTAGCTACCCATGCCCACCTTCTAATGAGAGTAACTCTTCAACTCATACATTGTTTAATTTCCCTTCGTGCTTACCGAAGGATGATTGCTATGATGATTGCTATGATCCCGTTGATTCTCTTAAAATATCCCTTTTTGATGATGCTTGCTATGCTTGTGGCCAAGATGCCAATATGAATGATGCTTATGGAGATGAACTTGCTATAGTTCCTTATGTTAAACATGAAATTGTTGCTATTGCACCCATGCATGATTGTCCTATTATCTTTTTGAATTCTCCAAACTACACTATATCGGAGAAGTTTGTGCTTATTAAGGATTATATTGATGGATTACGTTTTACTACTACACATGATGATTTTGATAGATATAATATGCATGTGCTTGCTGATCCTACTTCCAATTATTATGAGAGAGGAACTATATCTCCACCTCTCTATGTTTCCAATATGATAAAATTGCAAGAAACTGTTTATGCTATGCATTGGCCTTTACTATGTGTGCATGAATTGTTCTTTTATGACATGCCAATGCATAGGAAGAAAGTTAGACTTCGTTGTTGCATGATATATGTTAATTTGTGCTCACTACTAAATTACAAATCATTGTTAATTAAAATTGGCTTTGATATACCTTGGGATCTGGGAGGATCCATTACTTGAGCACTATATGCCTAGCTTAATGGCTTTAAAGAAAGCGCTGCTAGGGAGACAACCCGGAAGTTTTAGAGAGTCATTTATTTCTGTCGACTGCTTTTATATAGTTTAAAAACAAAAAAAAATAAAGAGGGGAACCTAAAACTTTTCAAAAAGGAAAGTGAAAGTGAGAGAGACAAGCATTGTTGAAGTGGGACGGCTCCTTGAACTTTGTTCATGCTCACGGAAACTTGGTGAATCTTAATTACAGAAACTTTTCGTCCAAAATAATTACCCCCTTGTACAATTCCATTGTATTATAAAAATAATGTGCCAAGGTTTGCCTTTAGGATGTTTACAATGCTTGTTGGTTTGTACGGTGCACGATAGAAACTTTGGCTGTAGTGCGCAATTTTACATTTTTAACTGGAACGACAAACGGTTATGATGCTTTTTGCACTGTCTTGCTGTACAACTTGTTTATTGTTACTAATTTTGGTAGAAATTTTGGGGTACCAGAAGTATGGTGAATGTTCAAATTTCTACAGACTGTTCTGTTTTTGACAGATTCTATTTTTGATGCATAGTTTGCTTGTTTTGATGAATCTATCAATTTCTATCAGTGGATTAAGCCATGGAAAAGCTATATTACAGTAGACAATGAAAAAAAATATGAATTGGTTTGCTACAGTACTTAGAGTAGTGATTTTCTTTATTATACTAACGGATCTTACCGAGTTTTCTGTTGAAGTTTTGTGTGGATGAAGTGTTTGATCGAGGAGGTCTTGATATGAGGAAAAGGAAGAGAGGCAAGAGCTCAAGCTTGGGGATGCCGAAGGCACCCCAAGTAAATATTCAAGGAGACTCAAGCGTCTAAGCTTGGGGATGCCCCATAAGGCATCCCCTCTTTCTTCAACAAGTATCGGTATGTTTTCGAATTCGTTTCGTTCATGCAATATGTGCAAGTCTTGGAGCATCTTTTGCATTTAGTTTTCACTTTTCTTTTATGCACCATGCTGGTATGAGATAGTCCTTGGTTTATTTATAGAATGTTCATTGCACTTCATTTAAATCTTTTGAGTATGGCTTTATAGAATGCTTCATATGCTTCACTTATATCATTTGAAGTTTGGATTGCCTGTTTCTCTTCACATAGAAAACCGCCATTTGTAGAATGCTCTTTTGCTTCACTTATATTTGTTAGAGCGCGGGCATATATTTTGTAGAAAGAATTAAACTCTCTTGCTTCACTTATATCTATTTAGAGAGATGACATGAATTGGTCATTCACATGGTTAGTCATAAAATCCTACATAAACTTGTGGATCACTGAATATGATATGTTTGATTCCTTGCAATAGTTTTGCGATATAAAGATGGTGATATTAGAGTCATGATAGTGGGTGGTTGTGGATTGTAGAGACACTTGTGTTGAGGTTTGCAAGTCCCGTAGCATGCACGTATGGTAACCGTTGTGTGACAAATTTGAAGCATGGGGTGTTTCTTTGAATGTCTTCCTTATGAGTGGCGATCGGGGATGAGCGATGGTTTTTTCCTACCAATCTATCCCCCTAGGGGCATGCATAGTAGTACTTTGCTTCGAGGGCTAATAAAATTTTGCAATAAGTATATGAGTTCTCTATGACTAACGTGAGTCCATGGATTATACACACTTTTACCTTTCCATCATTGCTAGCCTCTTCGGTACCGTGCACTGCCCTTTCTCACCTTGAGAGTCGGTGCAAACTTCACCGGTGCATCCAAACCCCGTGATATGATACGCTCTATCACACATAAGCCTCATTATATCTTCCTCAAAACAGCCACCATACCTACCTATCATGGCATTTCCATAGCCATTCCGAGATATATTGCCATGCAACTTCCATCATCATCATATACATGACTTGAGCATTTATTGTCATATTGCTTTGCATGATTGTAAGATAGCTAGCATGATGTTTTCATGGCTTGTCGATTTTTTGATGTCATTGCTACACTAGATCATTGCACATCCTGGTACACCGCCGGAAGCATTCATATAGAGTCATATATTTGTTCCAGTATCGAGTTGTAAGTAAATAAAAGTGTGATGATCATCATTATAGAGCATTGCCCCATGAAAAAATAAAAAAATAAAAAAATGAAAGGCCAAAGAAGCCTAAATAAAAAAAGGGGGCCAAAGAAGGCCATCGAAAAAAAGAACAAAAAAGAAAGGGGCAATGTTACTACCCTTTTACCAAACTTGTGCTTCAGAGTAGCACCATGTTCTTCATATAGAGAGTCTCATATATTGTCAATTTCATATACTAGAGGGAATTTTTCATTATAGAACTTGGCTTGTATATTCCAACGATGGGCTTCCTCAAATGCCCTAGGTCTTCATGGGCAAGCAAGTTGGATGCACACCCACTTAGTTCCAGTTTGAGCTTTCATACACTTATAGCTCTCAGTGCATCCGTTGCATGGAAATCCCTACTCCTCGCATTGACATCAATTGATGGGCATCTCCATAGCCCATTGATTAGCCGCGTCGATGTGAGACTTTCTTCCTTTTTGTCTTCTCCACATAAACCCCCATCATCATATTCTATTACACCTATAGTGCTATATCCATGGCTTGCGCTCATGTATTGCGTGAGGGTTGAAAAAGTTGAAGCGCGTTAAAAGTATGAACCAATTGCTCGGCTTGTCATCGGGGTTGTGCATGATGGGAGCATTTTTTGTGACGAAAATGAAGCATGGCCAAACTATATGTTTTTG
This sequence comes from Triticum aestivum, assembly GCF_018294505.1. Lineage (NCBI taxonomy): Eukaryota > Viridiplantae > Streptophyta > Magnoliopsida > Poales > Poaceae > Triticum > Triticum aestivum. Next base: position 675,561,229 of record NC_057807.1, on the reverse strand, counting down.
TAGGGATAAGCTTGCTTTGGCGTTGTTTTGAAAAGACATGATTGCTTTATTGGTACACTCGAAGTATTATTGTTTTTTATGTCAAATGATAGACTATTGCTTTGAATCACTCGTGTCTTAATATTCATGCCATGATTAGACATATGATCAAGATTATGCTAGGTAGCATTCCACATCAAAAATTATCTTTTTTATCATTTACCTACTCGAGGACAAGCAGGCATTAAGCCTGGGAATGCTGATATGTCTCCGCCGTATCTATAATTTTTCATTGTTCCATGCCAATATTCTACAACTTTCATATACTTTTGGCAACTTTTTATACTATTTTTTGGGACTAACATATTGATCTAGTGCCCAGTGCAAGTTCCTGTCTGTTGCATGTTTTATGTTTCGCAGAAACCCCATATCAAACGGAGTCCAAACGGGATAAAAACGGACAGAGAATTATTTTGGAATATTTGTGATTTTTGGGAGGTAAAATCAATGCGAGACGGTGCCCGAGGTGGCCATGAGATAGGTGCCCACACCCACTCCAGGTGGGGGCGCACCCCACCCTCCTGGGACCCTCGTAAGGCGGTTGATGCCCTTCTTTGGCAGCAAGAAAGCTAATTTTTGGAAAAAGATCTGGGCGAAGGTTTCAGTCCAATCGGAGTTACGGATCTCCGGATATAAAAGAAACGGTGCCAGGGCAAAATCCCAGAACGCAGAAATAGAGAGATAGATCTAATCTCGGAGGGGATCTCGCCCCTCCCACGCCATGGGAGCCAAGGACCAGAGGGGAAACCCTTCTCCCATCTAGGGAGAAGGTCAAGGAGGAAGAAGAAGAAGGGGGGCTCTCTCCCCCTTTCTTCCGGTGGCGCCGGAACGCCGTCGGGGGCCATCATCATCACCGCGATCTTCACCAACACCTCCGCCATCTTCACCAACATCTCTCTCCCACAACCCGTTGTACCCTCTACTTGAACATGGTGCTTTATGCTTCATATTATTATCCAATGATGTGTTGCCATCCTATGATGTCTGATTAGATTTTCGTTGTCCTATCGGTGATTGATGAATTGCTATGATTGGTTTGAGTTGCGTGTTTTATTATTGGTGCTGTGCTATGTGCTCTCTGTGTCGCGCAAGCGTGAGGGATTCCCGTTGTAGGGTTTGCAATATGTTTATGATTTGCTTATGGTGGGTGGCATGAGTGACGAAAGCACATACCCGAGTAAGTAGGTTGTTTGCGTATGGGATAAAGGGGACTTGATGCTTTAATGCTATGGTTGGGCTTTACCTTAATGATCTTTAGTAGTTGCAGATGCTTGCTAGAGTTCTAATCATAAGTGCATATGATCCAAGAAGAGAAAGTATGTTAGCTGATGCCTCTCCCTCAAATAGAATTGCAATAGTGATTACCGGTCTAGTAACGTAGTCAATTGCTTAGGGACAATTTCACAACTCTTACCACCACTTTTTCGCACTCGCTATATTTACTTTATTGCTTCTTTATCTAAACAGCCCCTAGTTTATATTTATGTGTTATTATCTTGCAAACCTATCCAACAACACCTACAAAGTACTTCTAGTTTCATACTTGTTCTAGGTAAAGCGAACACTAAGCATGCGTAGAGTCGTATTAGTGGCAGATAGGACTTGACCGAATATTTGTTCTACCTTTAGCTCCTCATTGGGTTCGACAATCTTACTTATCTAAAGAGGCTACAATTATCCCGTATACTTTGTGGTTATCACGGTTGCTCTGCAGACATACTACTCATATGACCATGCTGATAAGATCAAGGAGTACCTCAAGGTAATTCTTGTTCTGCATTGTTTTATTCATGCTATGAAATCTTAATCTAAAACATGCATTAGAATTTGTCCTGAACAATGGCATGAACTATCTGTTTATTCAGCTTAGAGTCATCTATGGAGCTACTGATCTGCATGCCATCTATTCTTTTCTAACCAATTCTGGTGCTTAACAAGTGATATGTTTGGATTGTGTTAGCCTCTTCCTGTCCCTCTTAGTGTAATCTTGCAGTGTGTGAGATGTGTTTTTATTAGAGTCATCTTGGTGTAATACATGACATGGAGTAGCAGTAGGAGTAGTTGGTAGAACTTTGAGCAATTTTGTTTCCAGATGTTGCACTGAATTTGAAAGAAAGATTACTCAAGGATTACATGGAGTACCCTTTTGGATCTTCTTTACAGTAGATGCACTGAAAATTTCTGAATTTTGTTTGCAGTATGGGTAGTTGTATCTAAACACTGATAGTTGTAAACCTAGATGATTATAGGATAGACCTAAACCTCGATGATTATTTGATGATACCCGTGCCTAGGTTTAGAATGTTTGTAAATTAGCTAGTCAAGTTTTGTTATCCTGATGAATAAGTGTCGCACAAATTCTAGTTAAGTGAATGCTACCATTCTTTTATGTGTGCAATTTAGTTGTTTCCTAGCAGCAAGTATATATGTCAAAGTTACATTCTTTCTGTCAAATTGGCAACTTTAGATAACAAATGTTATAAAATTGTATAGTTGATGCGTTCTATTCTTAGTTTAAGTTATCTTTTTAATGCCATCTCTTAATTTTTACATGATTTATTTTGCCCTAAAGTTTATAACATCTGAGGTTAATTCTTGTCTTGTTTTTTTACACACAGGTTGGTGCTACTGTTCGTGTTGGGCTAGTTGCCCCTATTGATGTGGTGGTTCCCCCTGGCAACACTGGTCTGGATCCCTCCCAGACATCCTTCTTCCAGGATAGTATTTGCTGATGACACTTTTCAGTGAATGCTTTCATTTCACTCACATTTTATCACAAGTTCTAACTGTGCTGTCCTGTTTAGGTGCTTAACATTCCCACCAAGATTAACAAGGGTACTGTGGATATTACTATACCAGTGGAGCTCATTAATAAGGGTGACAAGGTGGGCTCCTCCGAGTCTGCCCTGCTTGCCAAGCTTGGTATCCGCCCCTTCTCACATGGGTTGGTCATCTGCAATGTCTATGACAGCGGGTCAGTCTTCAGCCCTGAGGTTCTTGACCTCACTGAGGAAGACCTGATGGACAAGTTTGCTTCTGGTGTTTCCATGGTTGCCTCACTGTCCCTGAAGATCTCATACCCCACCATGGCTATTGCGCCACACATGTTCCTCAACGCATACAAGAATGTTCTTGCGGTTGCTCTGGAGACAGACTACTCATATGACCATGCTGATAAGATCAAGGAGTACCTCAAGGTAATTCTTGTTCCGCAATGTTTTGTTCATGCTATGAAATTTTAATTTGAAACATGCATTAGAATTTGTATTGAACAATGGCATAAACTATCTGTTTATTCAGTTTAGAGTCATCTGTGGAGCTACTGATCAACATGCCATCTGTTCTTTTCTAACCAATTCTGGTGCTTAACAAGTGATATGTTTGGATTGTGTTAGCCTCTTCCTGTCCCTTTTAGTGTAATCTTGCAGTGTGTGAGATGTGTTTTTATTAGAGTCATCTTGGTATAATACATGACATGTCATCATAGATCTGGCACATGTTTCATCATATACATGAGTACTTGTAGAAGCACTTTGCTGGTGCACCATGCATATAAATTGAGCAAAGTGTCCTTTGAGCTTATATGCACCTAACACTTCTGTTAATGCCCTCATCTTATACTTGATCGAATTATTTGCATCTGACGTGTTGCACACATATATAAGGCAGAACAAGATTTTTTTAATCTACTATTAAGGACAAATTTAATGTATTAATTATATCTAGTGGCGGAAGTTGGATGAGGGGCCCATTGTGAATAATTTTAGACTATTCCATCGAAGCATTTTCTCCTTATGCAGTTTTTATTACATAGAAGGACTTAATATTATGACTGTCATGATATTAAGTTTTTCAGAAGTGTTTGTTTATTTGTTTGTTTTCTGCCATGTTCAGAATTGCATGCATGCTTTTATTGCTATAAAATGTGCTTCAGAAAATCACGTGTTCAGAATTTCATGCATACTTTTGTAGGTGAACATACAGAAAATGCAAGATAAAGCATACTTTTGATAGTATACCTCAACTAAACATGATCCTAATATAATAACTATTACATTTTTAGAGAAGATAAAGATCCAAAATTGTTCATACCTAGAGGAACTCGCCTTCTTGATGCTCCTTGCTTACACAAGGTACTCCTTGGGAAATTTTCCTCCAGGTCTGGCTATTGTGATGGCCGAAGGGAGATCAAGGAGGGGAAGGAGGGATAACAGAGGAGTTTAACATATATATAGGTAGGCCACGCGGAGTATAACTGGGCAGCAGATCATGGCTTATTATAGTTCTACCATATATACCTGTACGGTGCAGATCTATTTCCTTTTTCCATCAAATGCACACATGTTAAAATTAGAAAAGATGTAAAAAATAAGAACTTAGTAAAGAATTAAATTATTGTATTAATTAAACAAAGAACTTTTCATTGCTTGAATGCCAAGTTTAGCTACCACAAAAAGAAATTCACGGCATGCACACTGATCTTTTTCCTGCTTAGCTCTTTTTGTATGATTTAACAGTTTGTACTAATACTTAATTCCATATTTTGGTAGTTATGTACGGTCTCAATATACTATTTGCAGGTGTAATATCTGAGAGATCACACAAGTTGGATGAATGCTCTCAATTCCAGTTTCTCCATGGTTTCCCAATGCCAAAGGTAACCAATACTAATTCTAGATGCATGAAAACAGCTTGCCATAGAGATTAATAGTGAACCAACACTAACACATTTCTTTGATAGGGAGTAACCAATATATAACTGATGGTGGCAGTACAATACATATGTACTACATAAGTTTGGGCAATGTGTATAACTGAAAAAGAACGAGAGCTCTAGGTATGTTCTTGTTATTGCTCATCACATTCCATATCCAGTGTGGAGTTTATTGTAATTTTGGTTGTTGTCTCATAAGTAGAGTCATGCTTTATTGCTCATCAAATACAATATTGCAATGTTCAGTATTCCTTTTTCATGAGCATGCATACTTTGAACCTTCAGAGCCTACATTTGTTCTTGTACTGCACTATATGAAATGTATTAGGACATTGACATATATCATGCATGCTTTGCACCTATAGTTCTGACCAATCAGAATGGTAAGGGGATAAAAAGGATGCCAAGAAATTAACCATCAAGCATAAGAAGTAATTTGCAAAGTCATAACTCGTAGGAAATATTATTAATATCATCACTGCAGCTATAATGAGGGCCACAATCTTCAATTGCCTTGCACCAAGAACACGACTCATTATAGATGCAATGTATTTCTTTGTACATTTAAATATCTTCCTCTGTGGCTGCAGTATCACACAATGTTCCTGGCATGTAAAGATGAATCCATTGCTTTTAATATTTGACATTTTAAAATCTGTAAAAATATCATGTAATTTAGATAATTAGATTTTACTATAATATGTTTTTTGGCCTTCAGTATGCCTGGCGCTTCAGCTGTAAGAAGATGTATGCTTCGTAGTAGCAACACACAGACACATACATGTCTGTATAACTTTATGTTGTCAATAAGAAAATGCTACAATGTCAAACTATTGTTTCAGTGTTGTACTTTTGTAATATGTAGTCAATACGGCACATTTTCACTTATTTTTGATATTCTGTTTAGAGGAAGTTATATCTTCTAATAGTAGTAGTATATATTGTCCAAATATTCTTCACACATAGAACACAAGATATTCTCAACTATCTAATATGCTAGGAAAAAAATGTGGTTCAATTAGAGTAGCTTAATAATAAAATTCTTCCTACACCTAATATTTTGTCTTTATGTTGGTAACGCATTATGTTTTTTGGCCTACGCTGGTTTTAATTTTTTACTGTAGGTACTGATCAATAAGAAAACCCATTTTGGACTCATTTTGGTTACTCTATTCAGGAACACATAAAAAATAATCAACGTTTATTCGTTAGCTGGAATTAAAGACAATGGCGAGAGAGGAAGATAAAGGAGAACTTGAAAATTAAATAATATGCAAGGTATGTCTCGTATGACCGTCATCTTAACTCATTGTAGTAATCTAGAAGAGTGCTTTTATTTGCGAATATGCAAATAGATAATCTTTCAAGAGCTGACTATAAACCTGAAAATTAAAGAATATGCAAGGTTGTAATCTAGTAGAAAATATTTCAAGAGTTCGTATTGCCAAATAGATAATTCTCAATTCGATCCCTAACAAATCTGTAGTAGCCACTTATTTGCGACATATGAATATGCATCAAACCATAGTCAATCATTTAAAACCCTTAAGGCCGCTCTAATTTCAGCCGGTATGTTTCCAGCTGCTTCATTGTTTTTGATCGTCAGCATCTGGACCATCAGGTTCTTTCTGAGCTGTATTGAATCCTATAAAAATGAATAATAATAATTTAATAATTTGCTGGAAAAATGAATTGCATGACTAACCTCATTATTGTGTACTTACGTGAGTGGTCATAATAATTTAATAATTTGTTAAACTCTTGCTTCAACATTGTGATTTCCTTCCTCGTTTCAGTGCTATGAAAGTTGTATGGTCCACCATAGGCGTCGATACATGTATCAATTGGGAGAACCCTCCTACTTTCCATGTTGACTACAAGTAGTCCGTATGAAGAATCCACTGGAACAAATGGTAGTAGATACTACGGTAAATAGACACGTGTTAGTAGCTAATTTAATAAGCAAAATAAATGATAAGAATGAGTCTCTTACAATGTTAGAGTTTAACACATCATATTTAGGAAACGATCGGACAACGACATTGTCAATCAGCACTGCGGTGCGTGTTTCTTGATTCATCCAAGAGTGTCTGAGGGCCCGTGCCTGAGAATGAAACTGCAAGTCAAAAAAATGTTTGTTTCCAAGCATTCTTGTACCTGCAGTGTTCTCTACTTCAGCACTCACAAGCTTACGAACTGCAAGATTGAAGCATTCGGGATGAATTTGTCCAAAAAAGCAAAATTGTTTCCTGGAGCATCCGTAGGCTGGTTTCAATCCGATACGGTCGTTCGCTTCTAATCCAGATTGTGCTGCCCAAAAAGTGCAGACCAATCTTTACCAAAAACATCACATATAGTCTAACTCTTTTGTATAACAAAGATCAGTGAAAAAAGTTATTTAATTAAAAACATCCTAACTCCTATGTGATAATCTGGTAGCTATTTTTTTCTGTACAAAATTAACATGGCCACATGTACCGTAGGTAAAAAAGTGTAGGAGACAATGAACACTTATCAATAATAGTTATTTAACAATGTAGGGCCATGATAACCAAACAACTTATTCATTACATAGGTGAATGCCTTTGGGTTGCTACGGGGCAATAAAAAAATGAAGTGTAAAGTAATTAATCAAATATAATTAATTAAATGCATATTATAACCCAACATATTTGTTTGGATATATTATTCTTCATACACTTGAACATTCGAACTGCGGATTCATCCTTGGCATGTGAGTTTCTAATTAGAAGTAATCAATTATGGAAAAGCAACAAACCAAATTGTAGCATTCAACAACCTTTTTCTAATAGTCAGCACTACACAAGTCTAGATGAATAGCTAATGAGGCAATAAATATGTTTTACCTTTACATGACTTCACACTTAGATTATAAAATTATCACTATGCAATCAGAAGTCATGCATATTGAAACCAAGTAATAGGCAGAGCAATACAACTTACTTTAGTGCCTCATCGTCTTGGACAACAGTGATAGATTAAAAAATGTATTCGACGACATCTACTACGGCATTCACGTTGGTCGCAGCCTCCTAAGGGGCGGGCAAAGCCTCTTGTGGTGTGACCTGAACATCCATTGCTTCGTGCACAGCTTCCATTGATGAGAGTGGTGAGTGATCGAAAATTGGTGAAGACAGGGGTGGGTCTTGAAACAGGAGCTCGTCGAAGGCTATATGAAGGGATCACGTCCTGTTTGACAGCTGCAGCTTCGAGACATAAGTGCCTTCCAAATAATAAGGCAACTTCCATTTTTGAAAGCTAAATAATAAGCAAACTTTTGATTCCATCTGATTTTCAACATCGGAGGCATTAAAGTCTGACAGGACATAGTCGCTCAGGCAGATGGAAGGTGCCCCATATCCTTCCATCCGTGCATGTTTCCATTATTAATTTCCTAGTAGAAATTATTTTCAGCTGCGTACACAAGATATTCTCAACTATCTTATATGTTAGGAAAAGATGTGGTTCCATTAGAGTAGCTTAATAATAAAATTATTCTTACCCCTAAGATATTCTATATATATGTTAAAACATGTCCAACGTGTTAGTAGAAATGTAAGAATAATTTTACACATTAAATTTTTTAATACATGTTGAACTTTTTAGATTGATTTTTTCTATTTTTTGAATGCATGATGAACATTTTTCAAAAACACATTCACAATTTCTTAATACACATGAATTTTTTTGAAAAATATGTTGAATAGTTTTTTTCTTCAAATGCATTAACACTTCCTTTAAGTTAGTGGCAACTGTAATATTTTCTTACATTGCCTTTTTTAAACAGGAAAGACAATATCAAAAAATAAACATGAATTTGGGAAATAAATAAAAATAAACCTTCTGCGGGCCCATAAGAGTGCCATACATTAAATAAAAATAAGGCAAATGCTTGAAGAGGTAAATAGCAACGTGATAAATAGGCGTCTAGCTCACAAATAGGATTTTTTTTCGTCCAATATCCTTATTCAGAGAAGCGTTATATATATATGTATTGCTCTAAAGTAAGACAAATACTTGCAGAGTTGAGTCAACTTTTTCTTTTAAATTTTGTTTTATTATTATGGCCGGTGTCTTTATTATAAATAGGAATTTATCTCTGTATTCCACAAAGGCGTCATTGCCCTAGTGGCTACCATAAGTGTGCACTCGTGCGCCCAGGTGGGATCAGTGCAGTTTAGCATATTTAAATATATGATGTTTTGAGAAATTTAGTTGAAGAACATGGAGTTTTCTATAAAACAAACATCGAGCGGCACTCACACAGCTGTTTCTCCTCTCACAGTCATTAACATGTGGGCCAATGACATGTTGGCACGCCAAGTTGGCAATGCATACGGTCGGATACGACCAGAGGCACCGTATTTGAACGCCCAGTTTCAGTTTTGGCACTCGTTTTATGCATTTTACAAGTTTAGGCACCAAAACGACCGCGTCAGACGAGTTGAGGCACCCGCGGTGTATTTAGCTCATTAAATAATGAACTAATCAGTGATTTGCATGTATCACAATAGAAAATTCACGGCGTGCACACTAACATATCTACTATTATAGTGGTTTTAGTTTTTTTACTGTAGGTACTGATCAATAAGAAAACCCATTCCTATCTCATTTTTGTTTCTCTATTCAGGAACACATAAAACATAATCAGCGTTTATTCGCTAGCTAGAATTAAAGGAAACATCGAGAGAGGAAGATCAAGGAGAACTTGAAAACTAAAGAATATATCCAAGGTACATGCCGTATGACCGTCATATTTTTTTTGACTATTCGCTAGTTGGATTGTGATTATTTTCGACGTAGAAAACCTCGTATAGTATAGCAGTGCGTGTATGGATGGAATTATACTATACGAGGTTGTATATGATGCGAGGCATGGAATGTCTGAAAACATCACCTGCCGGTCTTTGAGTATGTTGTGAACCTACCATCGTCCAACACAAAAGTACTCTGGTTCACCTGGAGCACCAAACCTGGTCCAGACTGGTCTGGTCTACAACCATATAATTTAGATAGAAGGAAAGATAAATATACAACCAACATAGCTAGTGTTGGGGAACGTTGCAGAAAATTAAAATTTTTCCTATGGTTTCACCAAGATCCATCTATGAGTTCATCTAAGCAACGAGTCAAGGGAGTGAGTTTGCATCTACATACCACTTGTAGATCGCGTGCGGAAGCGTTCGAGGGAGCGGTGATGATGGAGTCGTACTCGCCGTGATTCAGATCACCGGAGATCCTAGCGCCGAACGGACGGCACCTCCGCGTTCAACACATGTACGGAGCGTGTGACGTCTCCTCCTTCTTGATCCAGCAAGGGGGAAGGAGAGGTTGATGATGATGGCTCCAGCAGCAGCACAATGGCAAGGTGGTGGTGGAACAGCAGCACTCCGGTAGGGCTTCGCCAAGCACGTGACGGAGGAGGAAGAGGTGTAGTAGGGGGAGGGGGCGCCAGGACTTTAGGGTGCGGCTGCCCCTCTCCCCCCTCCCTTTATATAGGCCCCCAGGGGGGGCGCCGGCCCTGGGAGATTCAATCTCCCAAGGGGGCGGCGGCCAAGGGGGGAGGAGTGCCCCCCAAGGCATGTGGTGCGCCCCCCCCCCCCACCCTAGGGTTTCAACCCTAGGCGCAGGGGGTGGGCCTAGGGGGGCGCACCAGCCCACTATGGGCTGGATCCCCTCCCACTTCAGCCCATGGGGCCCTCCGGGATGGGTGGCCCCACACGGTGGACCCCCGGGACCCTTCCAGTGGTCCCGGTACAATACCGGGTGACCCCGAAACTTTCCCGATGGCCGAAATACCACTTCCTATATATAATTCTTTACCTCCGGACCATTCCAAAACTCCTCGTGACGTCCAGGATCTCATCCGGGACTCCGAACAACATTCGGCATACTGCATACTCATATTCATACAACCCTAGCGTCACCGAACCTTAAGTGTGTAGACCTGACGGGTTCGGGAGACATGTAGACATGACCGAGACGGCTCTCGGGCAATAACCAACAGCGGGATCTGGATACCCATGTTGGCTCCCACATGCTCCTCGATGATCTCATCGGATGAACCACGATGTCGAGGATTCGAACAACCCTGTATACAATTCCCTTTGTCATTCGGTACGTTACATGCCCAAGACTCGATCGTCGGTATCCCAATACCTCGTTCAGTCTCGTTACCAGCAAGTCACTTTACTCGTACCGTAATGCATGATCCCGTGACCAAACACTTGGTCACTTTGAGCTCATTGTGATGATGCATTACCGAGTGGGCCCAGAGATACCTCTCCGTCATACGGAGTGACAAATCCCAGTCTCGATCCGTGTCAACCCAACAGACACTTTCGGAGATACCTGTAGTGCACCTTTATAGTCACCCAGTTATGTTGTGACGTTTGGTATACCCAAAGCACTCTTACGGTATCCGGGAGTTACACGATCTCATGGTCTAAGGAAGAAATACTTGACAATGGAAAAGCTCTAGCAAAACGAACTACACGATCTTGTGCTATGCTTTGGATTGGGTCTCATCCATCACATCATTCTCCTAATGATGTGATCCCATTGTCAATGACATCTAATGTCCATAGTCAGGAAACCATGACTATCTGTCGACCAACGAGCTAGTCAACTAGAGGCTTACTAGGGACGTATTGTGGTCTATGTATTCACACATGTATTACGATTTCCGGATAATACAATTATAGCATGAATAAAAGATAATTATCATGAACAAGGAAATATAATAATGCTTTTATTATTGCCTCTAGGGCATATTTCCAATAGTCTCCCACTTGCACTAGAGTCAGTAATCTAGTTACATTGTGATGAATCGAACACCCATAGAGTTCTGGTGTTGAGCATGTTTTGCTCGCGAGAGAGGTTTAGTCAACGGATCTGCGACATTCAGATCCGTATGAACTTTGCAAATATCTATGTCTCCATCTTGAACATTTTCGCGGATGGAGTTGAAACGACGCTTGATGTGCCTGGTCTTCTTGTGAAACCTGGGCTCCTTGGCAAGGGCAATAGCTCAAGTGTTGTCACAGAAGAGTTTGATCGGCCCCGACGCATTGGGTATGACTCCTAGGTCGGTGATGAACTCCTTCACCCAAATAGCTTCATGCGCTGCCTCCGAGGCTGCCATGTACTCCGCTTCACATGTAAATCCCGCCATGATGCTCTGCTTTCAGCTGCACCAGCTAACTGCTCCACCATTCAACATATACATGTATCCGGTTTGTGACTTAGAGTCATCCAGATCTGTGTCGAAGCTAGCGTCGACGTAACCCTTTACGACGAGCTCTTCGTCACCACCATAAACGAGAAACATGTCCTTTGTCCTTTTCAGGTACTTTAGGATATTCTTGACCGCTGTCCAGTGTTCCTTGCCGGGATTACTTTAGTACCTTACTACCAAACTTACGGCAAGGTTTACATCAGGTCTGGTACACAGCATGTCATACATAATAGATCCTATGGCTGAGGCATAGGGGATGACGCTCATCTCTTCTTTATCTTTTGCCGTGGTCGGGCATTGAGCCGAGCTCAATCTCACACCTTGCAGTACTGGCAAGAACCCTTTCTTGGACTGATCCATTTTGAACTTCTTCAAAATTTTATCAAGGTATGTGCTTTGTGAAAGACCTATGAGGCGTCTTGATCTATCCCTATAGATCTTGATGCCTAATATGTAAGCAGCTTCTCCAAGATCCTTCATTGAAAAACACTTATTCAAGTAGGCCTTAATGTTGTCCAAGAATTCTATATCATTTCCCATCAAAAGTATGTCATCTACATATAATATGAGAAATGCTACAGAGCTCCCACTCACTTTCTTGTAAACGCAGGCTTCTCCATAAGTCTGCATAAACCCAAATGCTTTGATCATCTCATCAAAGCGAATGTTCCAACTCCGAGATGCTTGCACCAGCCCATAAATGGATCGCTGGAGCTTGCATACTTTGTCAGCGTTCTTAGGATCGACAAAACCTTCCGGATGCATCATATACAGTTCTTCCTTAAGATGCCCGTTAAGGAATGCCGTTTTGACATCCATCTACCATATCTCATAATCATAGTATGCGGCAATTGCTAACATGATTCGGACGGACTTAAGCTTCGCTACGGGAGAGAAAGTCTCATCGTAGTCAATCCCTTGAACTTGCCGATAACCCTTAGCGACAAGTCGAGCTTTATAGATGGTAATATTACCATTCGCGTCCGTCTTCTTCTTAAAGATCCATTTGTTTTCTATCGCTCGCCGATCATCGGGCAAGTCAGTCAAAGTCCATACTTTGTTTTCATACATGGATTCTATCTCGGATTTCATGGCTTCTAGCCATTTGTTGGAATGTGGGCCCGCCATCGCTTCTTCATAGTTCGAAGGTTCACCGTTGTCTAACAACAAGATTTCCAGGATAGGGTTGCCGTACCACTATGGTGCGGAACGTGTCCTTGTGGACCTACGAAGTTCAGTAGCAACTTGATCCGAAGTACCTTGATCATCATCATTAATTTCCTCTTCAGTTGGTGTAGGCATCACACGAACATTTTCCTGAGTTGCACTACTATCCCGTTCAAGAGGTAGTACTTCATCGAGTTCTACTTTCCTCCCACTTACTTCTTTCGAGAGAAACTCTTTTTCCAGAAAGGATCCGTTCTTGGCAACAAAGATCTTGCCCTCGGATCTTAAGTAGAAGGTATACCCAATGGTTTCCTTAGGGTATCCTATGAAGACGCATTTTTCCGACTTGGGTTCGAGCTTTTCAGGTTGAAGTTTCTTGACATAAGCATTGCATCCCCAAACTTTTAGAAACGACAGCTTAGGTTTCTTCCCAAACCATAATTCATACGGTGTCGTCTCAACGGATTTAGACGGTGCCTTATTTAAAGTGAATGTAGCTGTCTCTAGAGCGTATCCCCAAAATGATAGCGGTAAATCGGTAAGAGACATCATAGACCGCACCATATCCAATAGAGTGCGATTACGACGTTCGGACACACCGTTACGCTGAGGTGTTCCAGGCGGCGTGAGTTGTGAAACGATTGCATATTTTCTTAAGTGTGTACCAAATTCGTGACTTAAATATTCTCCTCCATGATCCGATCGTAAGAATTTTATCTTTCGGTCATGTTGATTCTCTACCTCATTCTGAAATTCCTTGAACTTTTCAATGGTCTTAGACTTGTGTTTCATCAAGTAGACATACCCATATCTACTCAAGTCATCAGTGAGAGTGATAACATAACGATATCCTCCGCGAGCCTCAACGCTCATTGGACCGCACAGATCGGTATGTATGATTTCCAACAAGTTGGTTGCTCGCTCCATTGTTCCGGAGAATGGAGTCTTGGTCATCTTGCCCGTGAGGCATGGTTCGCATGTGTCAAATGATTCATAATCGAGAGACTCCAAAAGTCCATCAGCATGGAGCTTCTTCATGCGCTTGACACCAATGTGACCAAGGCGGCAGTGCCACAAGTATGTGGGACTATCGTTATCAACTTTACATCTTTTGGTATTCACGCTATGAATATGTGTAACATTACGCTCGAGATTCATTAAGAATAAACCATTGACCATAGGGGCATGACCATAAAACATATCTCTCATATAAATAGAACAACCATTATTCTCGGATTTAAATGAGTAGCCATCTCGTATCAAATGAGATCCAGATACAATGTTCATGCTCAAACTTGGCACCAAATAACAATTATTAAGGTTTATAACTAATCCCGTAGGTAAATGTAGAGGTAGCGTGCCGACGGCGATCACATCGACCTTGGAACCATTCCCGACGCGCATCATCACCTCGTCCTTCGCCAGTCTCCGCTTATTCCGCAGCTCCTGCTGTGAGTTACAAATATGAGCAACGGCACCGGTATCAAATACCCAGGAGTTACTACGAGTACTGGTAAGGTACACATCAATTACATGTATATCAAATATACCTTTAGTGTTGCCGGCCTTTTTATCCGCTAAGTATTTGGGGCAGTTCCGCTTCCAGTGACCCTTCCCCTTGCAATAAAAGCACTCAGTCTCAGGCTTGGGTCCATTCTTTGACTTCTTCCCGGCAACTGGCTTATCGGGCGCGGCAACATCTTTGTCGTCCTTCTTGAAGTTCTTCTTACCCTTGCCCTTCTTGAACTTAGTGGTCTTATTGACCATCAACACTTGATGTTCTTTCTTGATTTCAACCTCTGCCGACTTCAGCATTGAAAATACTTCAGGAATGGTCTTCACCATCCCCTGCATATTATAGTTCATCACAAAGCTCTTGTAGCTTGGTGGGAGCGACTGAAGGATTCTGTCAATGACCGCCTCATCCGGGAGGTTAATGTCCAGCTGGGACAGGCGGCTGTGCAACCCAGACATTTTGAGTATATGCTCACTGACAGAACTGTTTTCCTCCATCTTACAACTATAGAACTTGTCGGAGACTTCATATCTCTCGACCCGGGCATGAGCTTGGAAAACTAGTTTCAGCTCCTCGAACATCTCATATGCTCCGTGTTGCTCAAAACGCTTTTGGAGCCCCGGTTCTAAGCTGTAAAGCATGCCGCACTGAACGAGGGAGTAATCATCAGCACGTGTCTGCCAAACGTTCAAATCGTCTTGCGGTGCTGGGAGAGCAGGTGGGTCACCTAACGGTGCTTCAAGGACATATGCTTTCTTGGCAGCTATGAGGATGATCCTAAGGTTCCGGACCCAGTCCGTATAGTTGTTGCCATCATCTTTCAGCTTGGTTTTCTCGCGTTGAAGTTCATGTTGACATGAGCGTTGGCCATTTGATCTACAAGACATATTTTGCAAAGATTTTAGACTAAGTTCATGATAATTAAGTTCATCTAATCAAATTATTTAATGAACTCCCACTCAGATTTGACATCCCCTTAGTCATCTAAGTGTTACACGATCCGAGTCGACTAGGCCGTATCCGATCATCACGTGAGACGGACTAGTCATCGTCGGTGAACATTCTCATGTTGATCGTATCTTCCATACGACTCGTGTTCGACCTTTCGGTCTCCGTGTTCCGAGGCCATGTCTGTACATGCTAGGCTCGTCAAGTTAACCCTAAGTGTTTTGCATGTGTAAAACTGTCTTACACCCGTTGTATGTGAACGTAAGGATCTATCACACCCGATCATCACGTGGTGCTTCGAAACGACGAACTTTAGCAACGGTGCACAGTTAGGGGAGAACACTTCTTGAAATTGTTGTAAGGGATCATCTTATTTACTACCGTCGTTCTAAGTAAACAAGATGCATAAAACATAATAAACATCACATGCAATTATATAAAGTAGTGACATGATATGGCCAATATCATATAGCTCCTTTGATCTTCATCTTCGGGGCTCCATGATCATCATGCCACCGGCATGACACCATGATCTTCCATCATCATGATCTCCATCATCGTGTCTTCATGAAGTTGTCACGCCAACGACTACTTCTACTTCTATGACTAACGCATTTAGCAATAAAGTAAAGTAGTTTACATGTCGTTCTTCAATGACACATAGGTCATACAAAAAATAAAGACAACTCCTATGACTCCTGCCGGTTGTCATACTCATCGACATGCAAGTCGTGATTCCTATTACAAGAACATGATCTCATACATCACAATATATCATTCATCATTCATCACAACTTCTGGCCATATCACATCACATAACAATTGCTGCAAAAACAAGTTAGACGTCCTGTAATTGTTGTTGCATCTTTTACGTGGCTGCAATTGGGTTCTAGCAAGAACGTTTTCTTACCTACGAATAACCACAACGTGATTTTGTCAACTTCTATTTACCCTTCATAAGGACCCTTTTCATCGAATCCGCTCCAACTAAAGTGGGAGAGACAGACACCCGCCAGCCACCTTATGCAACTAGTGCATGTTAGTCGGTGGAACCGGTCTCACGTAAGCGTACGTGTAAGGTTGGTCTGGGCCGCTTCATCCCACAATACCGCTGAAGCAAGATAAGACTAGTAGCGGCAAGCAAGTTGACAAGATCTACGCCCACAACAAAATTGTGTTCTACTCGTGCAATAGAGAACTACGCATAGACCTAACTCATGATGCCACTGTTGGGGAACGTTGCAGAAAATTAAAAATTTTCCTACGGTTTCATCAAGATCCATCTATGAGTTCATCTAAGCAACAAGTCATGGGAGTGAGTTTGCATCTACATACCACTTGTAGATCACGTGCGGAAGCGTTCGAGGGAGCGGTGATGATGGAGTCGTACTCGCCGTGATTCAGATCACCGGAGATCCTAGCGCCGAACGGACGGCACCTCCGCGTTCAACACACGTACGGAGCGTGTGATGTCTCCTCCTTCTTGATCCAGCAAGGGGGAAGGAGAGGTTGATGATGACGGCTCCAGCAGCAACACAACGGCGTGGTGGTGGTGGAACAGCAACACTCCGGCAGGGCTTCGCCAAGCACGTGACGGAGGAGGAAGAGGTGTAGCAGGGGGACGGGGCGCCATGACTTCAGGGTGTGGCTGCCCCTCTCCCCCTCCCTTTATATAGGCCCCCAGGGGGGGGCGTCGGCCCTGGGAGATTCAATCTCCCAAGGGGGCGGCGGCCAAGGGGGGAGGAGTGCCCCCCAAGGCATGTGGTGCGCCCCCCCCCCCACCCTAGGGTTTCAACCCTAGGCGCAGGGGGTGGGCCTAGGGGGGAGCACCAGCCCACTATGGGATGGTCCCCTCCCACTTCAGCCCATGGGGCCCTCCGGGATGGGTGGCCTCACCCGGTGGACCCCCGGGACCCTTCCGGTGGTCCCGGTACAATACCGGGTGACCCCGAAACTTTCCCGATGGCCGAAATACCACTTCCTATATATAATTCTTTACCTCCGGACCATTCCGAAACTCCTCGTGACGTTCGGGATCTCATCCGGGACTCCGAACAACATTCGGCATACTGCATACTCATATTCATACAACCCTAGCGTCACCGAATCTTAAGTGTGTAGACCTTACGGGTTCGGGAGACATGTAGGCATGACCGAGACGGCTCTCGGGCAATAACCAACAGCGGGATCTGGATACCCATGTTGGCTCCCACATGCTCCTCGATGATCTCATCGGATGAACCACGATGTCGAGGATTCGAACAACCCTGTATACAATTCCCTTTGTCATTCGGTACGTTACATGCCCGAGACTCGATCATCGGTATCCCAATACCTCGTTGAGTCTCGTTACCGGCAAGTCACTTTACTCGTACCGTAATGCATGATCCCGTGACCAAACACTTGGTCACTTTGAGCTCATTGTGATGATGCATTACCGAGTGAGCCCAGAGATACCTCTCCGTCATACGGAGTGACAAATCCCAGTCTCGATCCGTGTCAACCCAACAGACACTTTCGGAGATACCTGTAGTGCACCTTTATAGTCACCCAGTTACGTTGTGACTTTTGGTACACCCAAAGCACTCTTACGGTATCCAGCAGTTACACGATCTCATGGTCTAAGGAAGAGATACTTGACATTGGAAAAGCTCTAGCAAAACGAACTACACGATCTTGTGCTATGCTTAGGATTGGGTCTCGTCCATCACATCATTCTCCTAATGATGTGATCCCGTTGTCAATAACATCTAATGTCCATAGTCAGGAAACCATGACTATCTCTCGACTAACGAGCTAGTCAACTAGAGGCTTACTAGGGATGTATTGTGGTCTATGTATTCACACATGTATTACGATTTCCGGATAATACAATTATAGCATGAATAAAAGATAATTATCATGAACAAGGAAATATAATAATGCTTTTATTATTGCCTCTAGGGCATATTTCCAACAGCTAGTGGATGCCAACATCAATAACTCTTTAAACTTTAAAAATATGAGAGAGAATGTCATCTCATCATCTGATGCCATCAAACAGATTATTACCTAGCAAGCAACTAAACATCACTTTATTTTTAGATATTTATCGATGCATCAGTCCTCCTTAGCCACCAATAAATCTCAACGCTGCTCTAACTTGCTCTGGAATGTTATCCTTTGCTTCATTCTCCCTGACCATCAACATCTGGACCATTAGACGCTTCCTGAGACTTTGTGGATCCTTCAAATTATGCATAAACAAAGTCAGAAGATATATTTAGCAAATATATGAAAGTTGTAACGTCATTACAAATGCACTTACGTCAGTCCTAGGCATGTTATGAACCATGTCATTACCGATGGTTTCATACAGATGGGCCATCTCCTGTAAGACTTTGAATCCAGAGTCCATGCTGTCACAAAAAAAATACCATATTGTAATAGCTATATTAGAGCACGCACTAATACCTAAGCCAAATTTAAAATAGTACCGTCGAGGTGAAACATGAATGTTCTCTTGTTCTGGCCATTCCACAAGTTGGCTATTCCTATCAGGGGCCTCCTGTTGCAAGACAAAGCTGAATTCTTGCTTCACTAAAAGGGCTTCCCTCTGAAGTTCAGTGTCATGGAAGTCCTCCTCAAACTGAAATAAAGCCTGGTTCGAATAATCAATAATGATAGTCCTCTCCATTTCCATTTTCACTGCTAAAAGACCGTAGGACGAATCCACGAGTGCCAGTGGGAGAAGATACTGCATTTGGTAGACAAAGGTAAATGGCGAACAAAGTAACCAAACTAATTTATAAAAATGAGAACACTTACAATTGTAGGGGTGTGAAACACGTCGTATCTTGGAAAAGGCTCACCCACGACATTGTTAATCAGTGCATTGGTGCGCTGTTCTTGGCTTAACCAGGTCTACCTTAGCGCCCGCGCTTGCTCATGGAATCCCAAATTGAAAAAATGTGTCTTTCCAACAGAGCTGGTGCCTGCACTCCTCCCGGCTGCGTCGGTAGTAATCTTACGCACAACAAGATTGAAGCATAACGGATGGACAACCCCATCTCCTCGGATGGTGTCTCAGATGATCCGTAGGCTAATCTCGATAGGGAATGGGCGGGAGCTCTTAACCCAGATTGTGCTATAAAAAGGAAGAACAAGGTTCATAACAATCATGGGTCTAAGTAAACGTAAATTTAAACGATCCAACTGTGTTGGTGTCTACAACATATGAATAATTTAACAATAGTATATCTCACATCAAATGACCTAAAAAAGATTGTAATCTCTACAAAGTTAAGTATTTGTATATTATGCACGGGCAAAAACTTAACAGATTGCAGTGTTTTCATATTAGTACATGGACCTGCATTAAAAATGTTGCTGGTTTTGGATGGATTTGGCAGCATAGTAGTTTATCACTTGTTCAACATTGTTGTAGAAGGTGTTAGACACCATAGTTTTCGACCTACGTATTTGGTTTGAATAGACAGAAAATTTTGCTAAATAAGCATATTCACAACATCAAAGTAACCCATGTTTTATGAAAAACAAGTCCTGGATTATTTTTATGTTAGACACTGCAAAACACTTTGGTTATAGACACCATTTACCAATACAATATAATATTTGTTAACACTCATTGAATATGTATTGATATACTGGTTTCAGAAAAATAACTACACAAACAGCTTTTGTAACAGTCGTCCGAACTTACACAAGACCACGTGATCCTGACCAGTGCTTACTGCTACAGAAAGCATCTTTCCTAAGGGCCTAACTCATTGGCATGGAAGTTTTTTTACGGGGGTATATCTTCTATATCTAAATATCTAGCCCCCACTAACTATTTCTCTCAAAATGCAAGCAGACCACATCACCCCACAACATGCATGAGAAAATGGCCACCCCCACTATCATATTTCTCTACATACAAGCATGGCACTTCATCATTAAACATGCATGAAAAAAAAAGACTCATATCAACAACCATACATTCATAAGAAATTTCATTCTATTATACTATTTTGAATTAGTAAAAGAATTACAACTATATAGTAATCAAACATAATAAATTATATGCATTCTTTGTTTGGCTTTTTCTATTATTACTTCAAATATTCATGTATCATGCAACGAATCACACTGAAATATTGCAAAATATCCCCGCAACAACGTGCGGGGTATCATCTAGGAAGTGACTGGGGTGGAATTATACGATCACTTGTAAAAAAATATACATGTACAGGGCAGTGGACTTAGACGATGAAGTGCAAACAAGATTAGATTTATAGGGCCGTGAGAACTTACTCTAGTTGTTCTTTGTCCGATTGAAGTGTGATGAAATCATACAAGTAGTCGACTGCGTGTCGCACTCCCCCAAAATCCGCCATTGCTTCTATTACTGGGGCAAAACGTCTATCGTAGCACTGGTAAAGCGAGGGAGGGATCAGTGGACGACGGTGTAGTCAGGAGCCCGTAGGATTTTATTGAGTAGATATGAGGGCCATAGGGAATTGTGCGACAACAGTTAGGAAGGTGCCCCCTATCGTTCCTTATTTGCATGTTTCATAAAAAAACCATCAACAATTAGGGCAAGATCTATATTTTGATGGCACTATGAAAATAAATCACTGACAGATTAGATGTTTCCTAATATATGTCTCCCTTTCCCCATAACTTTCCAAAACGAAAAATAGAAAGAAACCAGATTTACTATTTTGCGAGAGATCGCTGCAACGCTCGATGCCCACACGAAAAGAGTTGATGGTTGTGTGTGTTCTGGGGCCCAGTATTTTACTTCTAATATTTCTGTCCCCCTCTAAATAAATCTGCACCCCCCTCATTTAACAGGTGGGGCCCTGATTTCTTTTCCTAATAAATCTGCCCCCCTGATTTCAACGGTGGGGCCCGGTGCCTTTCCTCTAATAAATCTTCCCCCCTGCTTGGTTCAAGCGTTGGGTTCCCTCGGCATTATAAACCCTTTTTTGAACTGGAAAACTTTCATTCCATTACTCAACTTGCCGAGCAAGATCGCTGGCAACAAAACCCTGGGCAAATGTAGGGACAGCACCCGACCATACGGCTGGGGGTACCTGCCCCATCTTTGACCCGAACAGCGCAAGAGCGTCCGCGACATTAATATAGGCCCGAGGGCAGTGTTCAGTTTGGAAGGAACTAAAAATAAAATAAACAAAATATTTAATCTCCCTAAAGAGCACTCCATTTGGAGACAAGTCATACTTTGACGTTTTGATAGCTTGGACCAGTTGCAAAGCATCAGATTCCGTCATTATCTTAGTCATCCCGAGCTATTAGGCCTTGTATAACCACTCCACACAGGCTTCAGCTTCTGAATGTAAAACATCCTGGGCATGCTCCAGTCGCCCTGCTCAGGCGATTACCACATCTCCATCAGAGTCCCGTACCACATACCCCCAGCCTCCAACCGAGTTCTTTTTGTTAAAACTGCCGTTAACATTTATTTTCAGATGGTCTAGTGGTGGCTTTTACCAACATACAAGAGCCTGTACTGTCGGTTTCTTGACTGCTCCAAAAAACTTAAGGAATTCTCTTGTTGTGTTACGAACTCTCTAGACCAAATTGACCAACGCAGCAAGATCAATCTTTCTTCCCTCATCCCTTAGCTTGTTTCGGGCACCCCACCAGGAACAGATCAAAGCAACACACATAGCTTTCCTTTCTTCATTACCTTGGAACAGAGTTTCAAGCACTTCCTTTGGATCATGAAGTTGTACGCAACGAGCAACGACTTTATTGTTAAAGAAGGGTTGGTACGTTTTAAAAAATATACTGAGACTTAGGGCTGTTTGAACGTGCTTGTGTCTGCTGTTGGATGTCTCTGACCATTCTTTCGATTATAATTATTTGAATTTTATAAGGACGGTACGGTGGAAAATTCATATCATCTTGCATCGCGAGCCGTAACCAAAATGCGCGTGCGTACTAAATGCCTCCTACAACTTATCAACTGGGGCTGAATGATCATTCATGTTAGACAAACAAATAACAATATACTGACTCACATCGTTGCAACAAAATCAATCCATAATCCAACAATATGGTAGCGCACAAAACCTTAATAATACAAAAACACAATAAAGTTTTCAAATGTACGTACATAGAAGATAAAATATTATCTAATTAGTATAAAAACATAGATAATTATTGTTTCCAGCCCTAAATAGATGATGTATAGGAATTTTGTATTGTCGTTTCTGGATGCATCGATCCATCTTCAGTTGCTTACAACCCTCAAGGCCACCCTGATTTCTTGTGGGATGTTTCCAGCTGCTTTATTGTCTTTCACCATCAGCATCTTGACCGTCAGTTGGCTCCTGAGCAGTACTGGATCCTAGAAAATATGCAACACATCAATCATTATATGATGAAGTGTTTTTTAAATAAACTTCACACAGAAACTCATCATATATGCACTTACGGTAGTGTTCATCCAGGTCATGCTACGCAAACAACCTAGCTGGTGGGCCATCTCCTGGAGTACAAAGAAACCAGAGTCTTTGCTGTGACACACTTTTTTTAATATTACGACACATGCTGAATTTAGTACATTACCGGCAAGCATTATAACGGTATGTATCTTCTGTACAAGATGAATTTAGCACATTACCGGCAAGCATTAGAAGACATGCTATCTTGTCGCCAATCCATAAGTGGGGTATTCCAATCTGGGATCCTAGCCTGCAACACATCGTTGAACTCTTGCTTCAACAATGTGATTTCATTCATCATCTCTTTGTTATGAGTGCTCTCTCCAACTTGGCTGGCGTCTCGTGATGGATCCAGTACGACAACCCTCCTTCTCATACGGTTTACTACAAGTAGCCCGTATGAGGAATCCGGGATAGTCAAAAGTAGTAGATACTACAGCAGGTCGACACATGTTAATTGCTATTATGATATTAAAATAAACATTAAGAATGAACGTCTCTTACAACTATAGAGCTCAACACATCATATTTAGGGAAGGGTTGGACAACAACATTGTTAATTAGCATCGTGGTGCGCTCTCCTTGAGGCATCCAGGAACACCTAACAGCCCGTGACTGAGCATGAAACTGCAAGTCAAAAAAATGTTTGCTTCCAACCAAGTTGGTGCCTGCATGTCTCTCTACTTCCGCGTTCGCAAGCTTACGAACAACAAAATTGAAGCATGCTGGATGAAGACTTAAGTTTGTTAAAAATATGGTGTATCGCTTCTTATCCAGATTGTGCTGCAACACAAAAAAATGCACAACAACCTTTAGCAACGAGTGTGCTAACTTGGAACAAGAGTATGTTAAATTGGCGACAATTTTCAAATAGTTTGATTGCTGTGACCAAAAAAATATATACAGCAAATTAAAAGCAGCAGTATTTACCTTAGTATAAGCAGTGTACGAGAGAGTTCTAATAAGTTTTCTATATAGAAAATAAATGTACAATAATATAACTTACTCCAATGCCTGCTCGTCATGAACGCCATTGACTTACTCCAATGTATTCGAGTGCATCTTCCACGACATGCATTCGTGGGGGCAGAAGATGCATGGGCGCGGGCATAGCCTCATGTTGCTTAGGCACAACCTCTTGGGCCTCGGGGTCAGCACCGTCCAGGGGCGTGGGCACAACAACCTCTAGGGGCGCAGTTTTTCCAATGATCGCCTCCATCGCTGACCAAAAACTCGTGTGTGATCGGTTATTCCTTATGGAATATATGCGAACTGGGGTGTGTATATATATATATATATATATATATATATATATATATATATATATATATATATATATATATATATATGGAGACTTAATATTGCCTTCTAAAAATTGAAAACCATTTAATTAATGTCATTTGTTTATAACAAGGATATGTTGTGGATGTATCAGATCTTGCCGACGTATAAGATAATTCTAAGAATTTATGAGTGAATAATATCTTCCGATTGCATAATATATTTTTTATCAATCCCAGCCTCATAAACGAAACACCTTTGTATAAAACCAAATATTTGAATAGGAGAACATGTATCAAAAAATGAAGCATAATGCCAAAAGGGGTTCACTACAAGTTGACAAGCAAAAATGTTGACAGTTGATCATACTATTTTATTGATTATAATACACTATTAAACCAAAAAGAGATATAACGACATTTGGCAACGAAATGTTGCATGCACCGTGTTGATACACAAATTACTCTAGCGTCCATTTTTCCTGGCTTGAACGTGATCGTTGACGTAAGAAAGTGTTTCGTCGTAAGTCATCAGGCTGGCTTCATGGATATCTTTGATAAAAATAAGTGTTAGTAATAATGACAGCTTTATTACAGAAAATAACACAATGGCACAAAATTAAAAATACTTTAGAAACCCTACCTTGTAGATAATGATCATCATCATTAATGTCAGGAGAGAAGAAGAATGTGCTCTCCCTCATAGTTTGCAGGCATTGATCCCTCCGATTTAACTATATGTAAGTAACAACAATCTTCTCGAATAGATTATTTGTGCGTTGCAAATGGTACAAATGACGACCATCATGCTCTTGACTTAGGCGTAGAAAAATTATCTCTTGTCTACATACAAAAACAAATGTTAGGCGTAGGCAACAATAGTAAAATAAAAATAACCATATGAAAATCTCATATCCTGAATGGAGCTTACCGAAAATTCATGAGGCCAAACTCAACGAAAGGGACATGTCGTCTATATATTGAATCCCGCTGATGTTCTATCTTACCAGCATAGACAAGAATAGCAACAACATCTGAAAAATGTAATCATAATGAGACAATGCTATGTGTAGACTAATGTGCAATAACAAAGTTGAAGGTGCTGCACCAGTGAAGGTTCTGTCCCGTAACGACAATATGGCCCCGAGCTGTGGGAAGCATGGTGGACAAATTGTCGATGAAATTCTATGGACCGACATGCTAACCTCGGTCCTAGCATGTGATGCAATGACAAACTCCATGCATATATACCAAAAATGTCCATCTAGCATTTCTGTGGGGTTGAACCCGACGGAAGTGAAGTCATATGTCATCCCGGTCTCCAACATGGGGTTGAAGCGGAATGCTTCGTTGCTGTAGGAAATTGCTTCCATCTTTGTTCCCTATTAATATTTTATAAATCATTAAAAAAATCAGGTTGAGAAACTCTTTAACACACCTGCATACTAAAAAAAGTGATATGTGTGGTGATGAGAAATGACTTACGTGCTGATCCAGTAGTATACAGCGAAGGTATTGGTTTCCCATTGCATTCTCCTTGATCTGGGCCTTCCACAACACCTTAGCACGAATGATCCAACAATTATGATATATATGCTCCATCTCAACATTCTGGAAATTCAAGTTCCTGCTTAGCATATAATGAATAGATGAGGTAAAATAAACGAGCGGCGATGGCAAATCAACGTAAAGGATGATTGAAAAATCTTGCCTGTTCATCGGAGGGATGGAAGTTTGAGGGATGATAGGAGCCGGCGGATTTGCCATCACCCTCCTAGGTCTTGTCAACATGTAAGAGATCACCATAGTCGTAGAGAATATGGCTGAACCTTCGTCCAGAAATATGGATGTTCATATATGGCGGTGTGTGGCATGTATATATTAGCATAATGGGTGGCGGGAAAAGCAATAATTTTCAGAATTTAGTTTGATGAATAGAAAGTTTGATCAATCTTTGACAACTTAATAAACACAATTTATTAATTATAGTAATCAAACAAATCAGGATCTGATTGTAATGAAGGTGAGCATCGAATTTTGGCAATGTAATAATTACTATTTATAAATTGTTAGTAACACAATAATTGCGGATCTCAATATAATGAAGGAGATACTCTGTTACCGTAAGGGTAGTCACGTAATATATCTTATTCGCAAAAAAGGCACGTAATATATCTATTTCCATTAGTGCACCAACTTTATGTCTCATGCTTGAATAAGATAAATTTATTTTCAAACTTTGATACATGGATAATATATCTATAATTATGTTATTATGCGTGATGACCCACAAGTATAGGGGATCTATCGTAGTCCTTTCGATAAGTAAGAGTGTCGAACCCAACGAGGAGCAGAAGGAAATGACAAGCGGTTTTTAGTAAGCACTGAAATTGTAGGTAACGGATAGTTTTGTGATAAGATAAATTGTAACGGGTAACAATCAATGAAAGTAAATAAAGTGCAGCAAGGTGGCCCAATCCTTTTTGTAGCAAAGGACAAGCCTGGACAATTTCTTATAATGAGAAAAGAGCTCCCGAGGACACATGGGAATTATCATCAAGCTAGTTTTCATCACGCTCATATGATTCGCGTTCGGTACTTTGATAATTTGATATGTGGGTGGACCGGTGCTTGGGTACTGCCCTTACTTGGACAAGATCCCACTTATGATTAACCCCTATTGCAAGCATACGCAACTACAAAAGAAGTATTAAGGTAAACCTAACCACAACATTAGACATATGGATCCAAATCAGCCCCTTACGAAGCAACGCATAAACTAGGGTTTAAGCTTATGTCACTCTAGCAACCCATCATCTACTTATTACTTCTCAATGCCTTCCTCTAGGACCAAATAATGGTGAAGTGTCATGTAGTCGATGTTCACATAACACCACTAGAGGAAAGACAACATACATCTCATCAAAATATCGAACGAATACCAAATTCACATGACTACTAATAGCAAGACTTCACACATGTCCTCAGGAACAAACGTAACTACTCACAAAACATATTCATGTTCATAATCATAGGAGTAATAATATGCATTGAGGATCTGAACATATGATCTTCCACCAAGTAAACCAATTAGCATCAACTACAAGGAGTAATCAACACTACTAGCAACCCGCAGGTACCAATTTATGGTTTTGGATCCAAGATTGGATACAAGAGATGAACTAGGGTTTGAGAAGAGATGGTGCTGGTGAAGATGTTTATGGAGATTGACCCCCTCCCGATGAGAGGATCATTGGTGATGACGATGGTGATGATTTCCCCCTCTCGGAGGGAAGTTTCCCCGACAGAGCAGCTCTGCCGGAGCCCTAGATTGGTTTCGCCAAGGTTCCGCTTCGTGGCGGTGGATTTTTGTCCCGTAAGCTTGCATCTGATTTTTTTCAGGGTAAAAGCCTTCATATAGCAGAAGATGGGCACCGGAGGGCCACCTTAGGGGTGGGCGCGCCCCCCACCCTCCTGGCCAGGGTGTGGGCCCCCTCTGGTGCTTTCTTTGCTCAATAATTCTTATTAATTCCAAAAATAGCTTTCGTGGAGTTTCAGGATTTTTGGAGCTATGCAGAATAGGTTTTCAATATTTGCTCCTTTTTCAGCTAGAATTCCAGCTGCCGGCATTCCCCTCTTCATGGTAAACCTTGTAAACTAAGAGAGAATAGCCATAAGTATTGAGATATCATGTGTAATAACAGCCCATAATGCAATAAATATTGATATAAAAGCATGATGCAAAATGGACGTATCAACTCCCCCAAGCTTAGACCTCGCTTGTCCTCAAGCGAAAGCCGAAATCGAAAAATATGTCCACATGTTTAGAGATAGAGGTGTCGATAAAAACAAAATACGGACATGAGGGCATCATGATCATTCTTCTAACAGCAACATAAATAGATTTTATCATATGGTTTCTTGTGCTCAAGTAACAATCAATTCACAATGTCAAGTATGGTTCAAAAACTTCATTGGGAACTAACAAACTATAATATCAGTCATTGAAGCAATTTCAATTTATTGTAACATCAGAAAAAGTCAATAATAGAGCTTTTCAGCAAGTCCACATACTCAACTATCATATAGTCTTCTACAATTGCTAACACTCATGCAATATTTGTGGTTATGGAGTTTCAACCGGACACTAAGAAAGATAGGGGCTTATTGTGTTGCCTCCCAACGTATTCACCTTTGGGTAATGTCAACAATAATAATTCATGCTAACTTACATCCAATTGGATATATATATCAAGATCTTTCAAAACGAGGAGCTTGCCAAAGGATAAAATGAAAAAGGGAAAGGTGAAGATCACCTTGACTCAAGCATAAAGTAAAAACATAAAGTAAAAGATAGGCCTTTCGCAGAGGGAAGTAGAGGTTGTCATGTGCTTTTAGGGTTGGATGCACGAAATCTTAATGCAAAAGAACGTCACTTTATATTGCCACTTGTATATGGACCTTTATTATACAGTCTGTTGCTTTTATTACTTCCATAACAAGATCGTATAAAGCTTATTTTCTCTGCACTAATAAGTCATACATATTTAGAGAGCAATTTTTATTGCCTGCAACATGAAAACTTACTTGAAGGATCTTACTCAATCCATAGGTAGGTATGGTGGACTCTCATGGCAAAAATTGGGTTTAAGGATATTTGGAAGCACAGGTAGTATCTCTACTTGGTGCAAGGAATTTGGCTAGCATGAGGGGGAAAGGCAAGCTCAACATGTTGGGAAGATCAATGACAATAGACTTTAACTGAGATGTGAGAAAACATAAAGCATTATGTTGTCTTCCTTGTCCAGCATCAACTCTTTTAGCATGTAATACTTAATGAGTGCTCACAATCATAAAAGATGTCTATGATAATATATTTGCATGTGAAAACCTCTCTTTCCTTATTACCTCCTATTAATTGCAACGATGACCAAAACTACGTTTGTCAACTCTCAACAACTTTTATGCCTCATACTTTCTATGTGTGAAGTCGTTACTATCCATAAGATCAATATGAGCTCTTTTATTCTTTTTATTCTTTCTACTTCCTCAAGATCATAGCAAGATAGCAAAGCCCTTGACTCAACACTAATCTTTATTATAGATAGCTCACAGACTCGATTACATAAAGAGATCACAAAGCAAAACTCAAAACTACTTGATACTAAAACTTCAATCTACTAGATCAAGATACTACTAAAAGGATCGAACTAAGTAAAACGGTAAAGATATGAGTGTGATGGTGATACGATAATGGGGCACCTCCCCCAAGCTTGGCAGTTGCCAAGGGGAGTGCCCATACCCATGTAATTATGTCCTCGGAGGTGGTGAAGTAGGTGTTGTTGATGATGTAGGCTTGTCGTCCGTCTTCCAAGGCATAGGTTCACCATCATAGAAGGATGATCGAGTCTCCGGGATCCTAAAATCTGCAGCCAAACTCATCCTCTTGAATCTATATTCATACTCACAGTTTTAGTTTCACAGGTCATAGATCTGGGCTTGGAGGTGCTCGATTTTCTCTTGAAGCTTAAAGATGGTCTCCCCAATGATCCTGGCATCCAGCTTGTGGTTGTTGGTGAACTCCATGATCATCATCTGGTTGGCGTTGAGTCCACGCTCCACCATCCCTTGGCACTTGAAAACTTGTTGCTCCATGGCTTCGAGCTTTGTCTCCACGCTTCCGGTACGCCTTGGTCCCTCCACATCGCAGATGTGCAGCACCCCCTCACGCATCTCAATGGTTTGAGGGTGTTGCAGCACCTCTGCGAGATAGGGGTTGATAACCCACTCAAAAAAACTTGTCCTTGGGAGTGCTTGGAGACGTCATGGTGCTCTAGATCTGTCAGAAAAATAGATCGAAACGAACAGAGGATATTTGCGTGATACGGTGGTCAAAGCCTTCGGGAGATTATATAATGATTTTTTACCGACCAAAATACGTAACGTGCAAGAAAACGGAGTACGCGAGGCACACAAGGTGGCCATGAGATAGGGGGGCGCGCCCAGGAAGGGTGAGCGCGCCCTCCACCCTCGTGGAGGCCTCGTGTCCTTCCCGGACTACTTCTTTCTTTCCAAAATTCTTAAATATTCCAAAACGGAGGAAAATTGCCATTAGAACTGTTTCGGAGTCGGTTTACTTATCATACCACATACCTATTCCTTTTCGGAGTCTGAAACATTCTGGAAAGTGTCCCTTATTTATTCCTCCGGGGTTACGGTCTCAATAATATTAGTTTCAACATTGATAGGATTACCTGAGATATAATGTTTAATTCTTTAGACGTTCACCACCCTCGGACTTGTGACTTCGAAGTTGTTGATGTTTATGGCACCGAAACGATAGACCTCCTCAATAACGTAAGGACCTTCCCATTTAGAGAGAAGTTTTCCTGCAAAAAATCTTAAACAAGAGTTGAATAATAACACATAATCACCTACGTTAAACTCACGCTTTTGTATCCTTTTATCATGCCAGCGTTTGACTTTTTCTCTGAATAGCTTGGCATTCTCATAGGCCTGGGTTCTCCATTCATCAAGTGAGCTAATATCAAGTAACCTCCTCTCACCGGCAAGTTTGAAGTCATAGTTGAGCTCTTTAATAGACCAGTATGCTTTATGTTCAAGTTCAAGAGGTAAGTGACATGCTTTTCCATAAACCATCTTATACGGAGACATACCCATAGGATTTTTATATGCAGTTCTATAGGCCCATAATGCATCATCAAGTTTTTTGGACCAGTTCTTTCTAGATCTATTCACAGTCTTTTGCAAAATTAATTTGAGCTCTCTATTGCTCAACTCTACTTGACCACTAGACTGCGGGTGATAAGGAGATGCGATTCTATGATTAACATCATACTTAGCAAGCATCTTACAGAAAGCACCATGAATAAAATGTGAACCACCATCAGTCATAAGCTATCTAGGGACTCCAAACCTCAGAAAAATAACTTCTTTAAGCATCTTAATAGAGGTGTTATGATTAGCACTACTAGTTGGAATAGCTTCTATCCACTTAGTAATGTAATCAACAGCAACTAAAATATGCGTGTAACCATTAGAGGCAGGAAAAGGTCCCATATAATCAAAGCCCCAAACATCAAACGGTTCAATAACAAGAGAATAATTCATAGGCATTTCTTGACGTCTACTAATATTACCAATTCTTTGACATTCATCACAAGATAAGACAAACTTATGAGCATCTTTGAAGAGAGTAGGCCAATAAAAACCAGATTGCAATACCTTTTTTGCAGCTCTGTCTCCAGCGTGGTGTCCTCCATATGATTCAGAGTGACACTTGCGTAGGATCTGTTCCTGTTCATGCTCAGGTACACAACATCTAATAATACCATCTACTCCTTCTTTATAAAGGTGTGAGTCATCCCAGAATTAATGTCTTAAATCATAAAAGAACTTTTTCTTTTGCTGGTATGTGAAACTAGGTGGTATAAATTTAGCAACAATGTAATTAGCATAATCAGCATACCAAGGAGCAGTACGAGAAGCATTAATGACCGCTAATTGTTCATCAGGAAAGCTATCATCAATAGGTAGTGGGTCATCAAGAACATTTTCTAACCTAGACAAGTTGTCTGCAATGGGGTTCTTATCTCCCTTTCTATCAATAATATGCAAATCAAATTCTTGGAGCAAGAGAACCCATCTAATGAGTCTAGGCTTAGCATCTTTCTTTTCCATAAGATATTTAATAGCAGCATGATCAGTGTGAATAGTAACTTTGGAATCAACAATATAAGGTCTATACTTATCACAAGCAAACACAACTGCTAAGAATTCTTTTTCAGTATTAGCATAATTTCTCTGGGCAGTATCAAGAGTTTTACTAGCATACTGGATAACATTCAATTTCTTATCAACTCTTTGCCCTAGAATAACACGTACAGCATAATCACTAGCATCACACATAATTTCAAAGCGTAAATTCCAATCAGGTGGCTGAACAATAGGTGCAGTGATCAAAGCTTTCTTAAGTATTTCAAATGCTTCTACACAATCATCATCAAAGACAAAAGGAATATCTTTTTGCAATAAATTAGTCACAGGCCTAGAGATTTTAGAAAAGTTCTTAATGAACCTCCTATAAAAACAGGCGCGACCGAGGTAACTTCTTATACCTTTTATGTCCTTGGGACATGGCATCTTTTCAATAGCATCAACTTTAGCTTTATCAACTTCAACACCTCTCTCGGAAATCTTATGCCCCAAGACAATGCCTTCATTAACCATAAAGTGGCACTTTTCCCAATTCAACACGAGACTAGTGTCTTCACATCTCTGCAAAACTCGATCAAGGTTGCTCAAGCAATCATCAAAAGAGGATCCATGAACAGAGAAATCATCCATGAATACCTCACAAATCTTTTCACAAAAGTTAGAGAATATAGCCATCATGCATCTTTGAAAGGTAGCAGGTGCATTACATAAACCAAAAGGCATACGTCTATAAGCAAAAGTACAGAAAGGGCAAGTAAAAGTAGTTTTTGATTGATCCTTCGCTGACACAGGTATTTGAGAGAACCCAGAATAACCATCTAGAAAGCAGAAATGTGTGTGTTTGGATAGTCTCTCTAGCATTTGATCGATAAAAGGTAAAGGGTAATGATCTTTCTTAATAGCTTTATTTAATTTATGGAAATCAATTACCATCCTATAACCTGTAATAATTCTTTGCGGGATCAATTCATCTTTATCATTAGGAACAACAGTAATACCTCCCTTTTCAGGAACACAATGGACAGGGCTTACCCAATCACTATCAGCAACGAGATAAATTATACCTGTCTCAAGGAGCTTTAGTATCTCCTTTATTACCACTTCTTTCATCTTAGGATTCAATCGTCGTTGAGGATCTCTAACTGGTTTGGCATCGTCCTCCAAATTAATTTTGTGTTGGCATAACGTTGGACTAATTCCCTTGAGATCATCCAGCGTATATCCAATAGCAGCACGGTGCTTCTTTAGAGTTTTCAATAATCTTTCTTCTTCTTGCTCTGAAAGGTTAGCACTAATAATAACAGGATATATTTTCTTTTCATCAAGATAAGCATACTTAAGATTATTAGGTAATGGTTTGAGTTCAAACACAGGATCACCCTTGGGTGGAGGGGGATCCCCTAGAATTTCAACGGGTAGGTTGTGTTTCAGAATAGGTTCCTGTTGAAGAAACACTTCATCTATTTCCCCTCTTTCCTTCATAAACATATCATTTTCATGGTCTAGCAAATATTGTTCTAACGGATCAGTAGGAGGCACGGCAATAGAAGCAAGACCAATAATCTCATCCTTACTAGGGGATTCT
The DNA here is from genome assembly GCF_018294505.1 of Triticum aestivum. Lineage (NCBI taxonomy): Eukaryota > Viridiplantae > Streptophyta > Magnoliopsida > Poales > Poaceae > Triticum > Triticum aestivum. Next base: position 675,527,528 of record NC_057807.1, on the reverse strand, counting down.
TTATCATGGGGTTGTCTACGAAACTTAGCAAAATTAAGCTCATGAGACATATCCCCTAAGCCAATTTCAACAGTATCCTTTTTGCAATCAATCTTAGCATTAACAGTATTCAAGAAGGGTCTACCAAATATAATGGGACAAAATCCATCTTGTGGGGAACCAAGAACAAGAAAATCAGCAGGATATTTGACCTTCCCACACAAGACTTCGACATCTCTAACAATCCCTACTGGTTTAATGGTGTCCCCTATTTGCAAGCTTAATGGTAACATCAATATCTTCTATTTCAGCTGGTGCAATATCATGCATAATTTCTTTATATAAGTCATAAGGTATTGCACTAGCACTAGCACCCATATCACATACGCCATGATAACAATGATCTCCTATTTTAACAGAAATAACAGGCATGCCTACAACAGGTCTATGTATCTTACCATCTGGTCTAACAATATTAGCAGTCTCACCACAGAAATAGATAACATGCCCATCTAAATTGTCATCCAAGAGATCTTTAACCATAGCAATACTAGGTTCAACTTTGATTTGCTGAGGAGGTGTATAAGTCCTAGTATTACTCTTACAAACAATAGTCGAAGTTTTAGCATGATCCTTTATCCTAACAGGAAAATGAGGTTTCTCAACATAAGTAGTGGGAACAATAGGATCACTATAAGTGACAGTCTTTTCTTCAACTGTAATAGGTGCAACTACTTTTACTTAAATGGGAGGATTATATTTAAACCACTTCTCCTTAGGGAGATCAACGTGAGTAGCAAAAGATTCGCAAAAAGAAGCTACTATCTCAGAGTCAAGTCCATATTTAGCACTAAATCCATGAAAAGCATCGGTATCCATAAAAGATTTGACACAATCAAACTTAGGTGTCATACCTGACTCCTTACCATCATCGGAACCCCAATCTTCAGAGTTGCATTTAATTCTTTCCAATAAGTCCCATTTGAATTGAATAGTCTTCAGCATATAAGAACCAACACAGGAAGTATCGAGCATGTTGCGATCATTGGGAGAAAGCCGAGCATAAAATTTTTGAATAATCATTTCTCTGGAGAGCTCATGATTGGGGCATGAATATAACATTGACTTAAGCCTCCCCCAAGCTTGAGTGATGCTTTCTCCATCGCGAGGCCAAAAATTATATATGTAATTACAATCACGATGAACAAGATGCATAGGATAGAACTTCTGGTGAAATTCCAACTTCAATCGTTTATAATTCTAAGATCCCGTATCATCACATAGCCTATACCATGTCAATGCACCCCCCTTCAAAGATAAAGGGAAGACCTTCCTTTTGAAAACATCATCGGGAATACCTGCAAGCTTAAATAATGTTGGAAATATGCCCTAGAGGCAATAATAAAATGGTTATTATTATATTTCCTAGTTCATGATAATTGTCTATTATTCATGCTATAATTGTATTAACTGGAAACTGTAATACATGTGTGAATACATAGACCACAACATGTCCCTAGTGAGCCTCTAGTTGACTAGCTCGTTGATCAATAGATGGTTATGGTTTCCTAACCATGGACATTGGATGTCATTGATAACAGGATCACATCATTAGGAGAATGATGTGATGGACAAGACCCAATCCTAAGCATAGCACAAGATCATGTAGTTCATTTGCTAAAGCTTTTCTAATGTCAAGTATCATTTTCTTAGACCATGAGATTGTGCAACTCCCGGATACCGTAGGAATGCTTTGGGTGTACCAAACGTCACAACGTAACTGGGTGGCTATAAAGGTGCACTACAGGTATCTCCGAAAGTGTCTGTTGGGTTGGCACGAATCGAGACTGGGATTTGTCACTCCGTATGACAGAGAGGTATCTCTGGGCCCACTCGGTAATGCATCATCATAATGAGCTCAATGTGACTAAGTAGTTAGTCACGGGATCATGCATTATGGAACGAGTAAAGAGACTTGCCGGTAACGAGATTGAACAAGGTATAGGGATACCGCCGATCGAATCTCGGGCAAGTAACATACCAATGGACAAAGGGAGTTGTATACAGGATTGCTTGAATCCTCGACATTGTGGTTCATCCGATGAGATCATCTGGAACATGTGGGAGCCAACATGGGTATCCAGATCCCTCTGTTGGTTATTGGCCGGATAGATGTCTCGGTCATGTCTGCATGGTTCCCGAACCCGTAGGGTATACACACTTAAGGTTCGGTGACGGTAGAGTTGTTATCGGAAATAGTATGTGGTTATGGAAGGTAGTTCAGAGTCCCAGATGTGATCTCGGACGTCACACACTTAAGGTTCGGTGACGCTAGAGTTGTTATCGGAAATAGTATGTGGTTACCGAAGGTAGTTCAGAGTCCCAGATGTGATCTCGGACGTCACGAGGAGTTCCAAAATGGTCCGGCGGTGAAGATCAATATATTGGACGAAGGGTATTGGAGTCCGGAAGTGTTCCGGGGGTACCATGCTATGGCTAGCATGACCGAAAGGTGTTTCGGGAGCCCCAGCAAGTGTTGGAGGGCCTCATGGGCCAAAGGGGAAGGGGCAAACCAGCCCACTAAGGGGTGGTGCGCCCCCCACACCCTTTCCCACGTTATTTGGGGAGGTGAGGCGCCTCCACCTAGCTTGGGAGGCAATCCTCCACCTGCTTGGCTTGGGGGGCAAGTCTCCCTAGGATTTTCCCTAGGGAGATCCAATCTGCTTGGCCGCCACCCCTAGGGGAAACCCTACGGCGCCTCCCCCTCTCCCCTTCCCCTATATATAGTGGAGGGTGGGAGGGCAGCCGCACCTCTGCCCTGGCGCAGCCCTCCCTCCTCCTACACCTCCTCCTCCATAGTGCTTGGCGAAGCCCTGCTGGAGAACCACGAGCTCCACCACCACCATGTCGTCGTGCTGCTGGAGCTCTCCCTCAACTTCTCCTCTCCCCTTGCTGGATCAAGAAGGAGGATCCCCGGGCTGTATGTGTGTTGAACGCGGAGACGTTGTCTGTTCGGTGCTAGATCAGATCTTCCACGATTTGAATCGCCGCGAGTATGACTCCATCAACCACGTTCTTGTAACGTTTCCGCTTAGCGATCTTCAAAGGTATGAAGATGCTCATCCTCTCCCTCTCTTGTTGCTAGAATCTCCATAGATTGATTTTGGTGATGCATAGAAATTTTTGAATTTCTGCTACGTTCACCAACAGTGGCATCATGAGCTAGGTCTATGAGTAGTTTCTATACACGAGTAGAACACAAGTTGTTGTGGGTGTTGATTTTGTTCAATATCCTTACCTTTACTAGTCCTATCTTGTTTCGACGGTATTGTGGGATAAAGCGGCCCGGACCGACCTTACATGTACACTTACGTGAGACAGGTTCCACCAACTGACATGCACTTGTTGCATAAGGTTGCTAGCGGGTGTCTGTCTCTCCCGCTTTAGTCGGATCAGATTCGATGAAAAGGGTCCTTATGAAGGGTAAATAGCAATTGGCATATCACAATGTGGTTTTGGCATAGGTAAGAAACGTTCGTGCTAGAAACCTATAGCAGCCACGTAAAAACTTGCAACAACAATTAGAGGACGTCTAACTTGTTTTACAGCATATGTCATGTGATGTGATATGGCCAAAAGGATGTGATGAATGATATATGTGATGTATGAGATTGGTCATGTTCTTGTAATAGGAATCACGACTTGCATGTCGATGAGTATGACAACCGGCAGGAGCCATAGGAGTTATCGTAATTTATTGTATGACCTGCATGTCATTGAATAACGCCATGTAATTACTTTACTTTATTGCTAAACTGTTAGCCATAGTAGTAGAAGTAATAGTTGGCGAGATAACTTCATGAAGACACGATGATGGAGATCATGATGATGGAGATCATGGTGTCATGCCGGTGACGAAGGTGATCATGACGTGCTTCAAAGATGGAGATCAAAGGCGCGAGATGATAATGGCCATATCATGTCACTTTATGATTTGCATGTGATGTTTATCATGTTTACATCTTATTTGCTTAGAACGACTGTAGCATAAATAAGATGACCCCTCACTAAAATTTCAAGAAAGTGTTCCCCCTAACTGTGCACCGTTGCGAAAGTTCGTTGTTTCGAAGCACCACATGATGATCGGGTGTCATAGATTCTAACGTTCACATACAATGGGTGTAAGCCAGATTTACACACGCAAAACACTTAGGTTGACTTGACGAGCCTAGCATGTATAGACATAGCCTCGAAACACAACAGACCGAAAGGTCGAACATGAGTCGTATAGTAGATACGATCAACAGGAAGATGTTCACCGATGATGACTAGTCCGTCTCATGTGATGATCAGACACGGCCTAGTTGACTCGGATCATGTATAACTTAGATGACTAGAGGGATGTATATCTAAGTGGGAGTTCATTAAATAATCAGATGAACTTAATTATCATGAACATAGTCAAAAGGTCTTTGCAAATTATGTCGTAGCTTACGCTTTAGTTCTACTGTTTAAGATATGTTTCTAGAGAAAATTTAGTTGAAAGTTGACAGTAGAAATTATGCGGACTGGGTCCGTATACTGAGGATTGTCCTCATTGCTACACAGAAGGCTTATGTCCTTAATGCACCACTCGGTGTGCTGAACCTCGAGCATCGTTTGTGGATGTTGCAAACATCTGACATACACATTTTGATGACTACATGATAGTTCAGTGCATAATGTTAAACGGTTTAGAATTGAGGCACCGAAGACATTTTTGAAACATCGCAGAACATATGAGATGTTCCAAGAGCTGAAATTGGGATTTCAGGATCGTGCCCACGTCAAGAGGTATGAGACCTCTGACAAGTTTCTTAACCTGCAAACTAAGGGAGAAAAGCTCAATCATTGAGCATGTGCTCAGATTGTCTGAGTACTACAATCACTTGAATCGAGTGGGAGTTAATCTTCTAGGTGAGATAGTGATGGTTCTCCATAGTCACTGCCACCAAGCTATTAGAGCTTTGTGATGAACTATAACATATCAGGGACAGACATGATGATCCTTGAGCAATTCGCGGTGTTTGACACCGCGAAAGTAGAAATCGAGTAGGAGCATCAATTGTTGATGGTTAGTGAAACCACTAGTTTCAAGAAGGGCAAGGGCAAGAAGGGATACTTCATGAAACGGCAAATCAGTTGCTGCTCTATTGAAGAAACCCAAGGTTGAACCCAAACCCGAGACTAAGTGCTTCTGTAATGAGGGAACGGTCACTGAAGCAGAACTACCCTAGATACTTGGTAGATGAGAAGGCTGGCAAGGTTGACAGAAGTATATTGGATATACATTATATTAAATGTGTACTTTACTAGTACTCCTAGTAGCACCAGGGTATTAAGATACCGGTTCGGTTGCTAAGTGTTAGTAACTCAAAATAAAAGAGCTACAAAATAAACAAAGACTAGCTGAAGGTGAGATGACGATGTGTGTTGGAAGTGTTTCCAAGGTTGATGTGATCAAGCATTGCATGCTCCCTCTACCATCAAGATTGTTGTTAAACCTAAATAATTGTTATTTGGTGTTTGCGTTGAGCATAGACATGATCGGATTATGTTTATCACAATACGGTTATTCATTTAAGGAGAATAATGGTTACTCTATTTATTTGAATAATACCTTCAACGGTCTTGCACCTAAAATGAATGGTTTACTGAATCTCGATCGTAGTGATACACATGTTCATGCCAAAGGATATAAGATAGTAATGATAGTACCACATACTTGTGGCACTGCCATTTGAGTCATATTGATATAAAACGCATGAAGAAGCTCCATGTGATGGATCTTTGGACTCACTCATTTTTGAAAAGATTGAGACATGCGAACCATGTCTATTGGTATATATGCATGAAGAAACTCCATACAGTTGGATCGTTTGGATTCACTTGATTTTGAATCACTTGAGACATGCAAATCATACCACATGGGCAAGATGGCTGAAAGGCCTCATTTTCAATGAGATGGAACAAGAAAGCAACTTGTTGTAAGTAATACATTTTGATGTGTGCAGTCCAATGAGTGCTGAGGCACGCGGTGGATATCGTTATGTTCTTACTTCACAGATGATTTGAGTAGATGCTTAGTATATTTACTTGATGAAACACAAGTCTGAATTATTGAAAGGTTCAAGTAATTTCAGAGTGAAGTTGAAGATCGTCGTGACAAGAGGATAAAATGTCTATGATATGATCATAGAGATGAATATCTGAGTTACGAGTTTGGCACACAATTAAGACATTGTGGAAATTGTTTCACAACTAATACCGCCTGGAACACCATAGTGATGGTGTGTCCGAACATCATAGCTGCACCCTATTGGATATGGTGCATACCATGATGTCTCTTATCGAATTACCACTATCATTTATGGGTTAGGCATTAGATACAACCGCATTCACTTTAAATAGGGCACCACGTAATTCCATTGAGATGACACCGTATGAACTATGGTTTAGGGAAACCTAAGTTGTCATTTCTTAAAAGTTTGGGGCTGTGACGCTTATGTGAAAAGTTTTGCCTGATAAGCTCGAACCCAAAGCGGATAAAATGCATCTTCATAGGACACCCAAAAACAGTTGGGTATACCTCCTAATTCAGATCCAAAAGCAAAAGTGATTGTTTCCAGAAATGGGTCCTTTCTCGAGGAAAAGTTTCTCTTGAAAGAATTGAGGGGAGGATGGTGGAGACTTGATGAGGTTATTGAACCATCACTTCAACTAGTGTGTATCAGGGCACATGAAGTTGTTCCTATGGCGCCTACACCAATTGAAGTGGAAGCTGATGATAGTGATCATGAAACTTCAGATCAAGTCACTACCAAACCTCGTAGGTTGACAAGGATGCGTACTACTTCAGAGTGGTACGTAATCCTGTCTTAGAGGTCATGTTGCTAGAGAACAATGAACCTATGAGCTATGGAGAAGCGATGGTGGGCCCGGAGTCCGACGAATGGCTTGAGGCCATAAAATCCGAGAGAGGATCCATGTATGAAAACAAAGTATAGACTTTGGAAGAACTACTTGATGGTCGTAAGGCTGTTGGGTACAGATGGATTTTAAAAGGAAGACGGACAATGATGGTAAGTATCACCATTAAGAAAGCTCGACTTGTCATCAAGATGTTTTCCGACAAGTTCAAGGAGTTAACTATGATGAGACTTTCTCATTCGTAGCGGTGCTAATAGTCTATTGGAATTATATTAGCAGTCACTGCATTATTTATGAAATCTTGCAGATAGGATGTCAAAACATTGTTTCCTCGACAATTTTCTTGAGGAAAGGTTGTATATGATACAACCAGAAGGTTTTGTCAATCCTATAAGATGCTAACAAGTATGCAAAGCTCCAGCAATCCTTCTAAGGATAGGAGTAAGCATCTCGGAGTAGGAATATACGCTTTGATGAGATGATCAAAGATTTTGGGTTTATACAAAGTTTATGAGAAAGTTGTATTTCCAAAGAAGTGAGTGGGAGCACTACAGCATTTCTGATGAGTATATGTTGTTGAGATATTGTTGATCGGAAATGATGTAGAATTTCTAGAAAGCATATAGGGTTATTTGAAAAGTGTTTTTCAATGGAAAACCTGGATTAAGCTACTTGAACATTGAGCATCAAGATCTATAAGCATAGATCAAAATCGCTTGATAGTACTTTCAAATGAATACGCACCGTGACAAGATTTTGAAGGAGTTCAAAATAGATCGGCAAAGAAGGAGTTCCTGGCTGTGTTATAAGGTGTGAGTATTGAGTAAGACTCAAGACTTGACCATGGCAGAAAAGAGAGAAAGGACGAAGGTCGTCCCCTATGCTTTAGACGTAGGCTCTATAGTATGCTATGATGTGTACTGCACCTGAAGTGTGCCTTGCCATGAGTCAGTCAAGGGGTACAAGAGTGATCCAGAAATGGATCACAAGACAGTGGTCAAAGTTATCCTTAGTAACTAGTGGACTAAGGATTTTTTCTCAATTATGGAGGTGGTAAAATAGTTCGTCGTAAAGGGTTACGTTGATGCAAACTTTGACACTAATCTGGATGACTCTGAGTAGTAAACCGGATTCATATAGTAGAACAGTTATTTGGAATAGTTCCAAATAGCGCATGCTAGCTGCATCTAGAAGATGATGTAGAGGTTTGTGAAGCACACACGGATCTGAAAGGTTCAGACCCATTGACTAATAACCTCTCTCACAAGCAAGATATGATAGAACCCCATGGGTGTTGGAATCATTATAATCACATAGTGATGTGAACTAGATTATTGACTCTAGTGCAAGTGGTAGACTGTTGGAAATATGCCCTAGAGGCAATAATAAAATGGTTATTATTATATTTCCTAGTTCATGATAATTGTCTATTATTCATGCTATAATTGTATTAATCGGAAACTGTAATACATGTGTGAATACATAGACCACAACATGTCCCTAGTGAGCCTCTAGTTGACTAGCTCGTTGATCAATAGATGGTTATGGTTTCCTAACCATGGACATTGGATGTCATTGATAACAGGATCACATCATTAGGAGAATGATGTGATGGACCAGACCCAATCCTAAGCATAGCACAAGATCGTGTAGTTCGTTTGCTAAAGCTTTTCTAATGTCAAGTATCATTTTCTTAGACCATGAGATTGTGCAACTCCCGGATACCGTAGGAGTGCTTTGGGTGTACCAAACGTCACAATGTAACTGGGTGGCTATAAAGGTGCACTACATGTATCTCCGAAAGTGTCTGTTGGGTTGGCACGAATCGAGACTGGGATTTGTCACTCCGCATGACGGAGAGGTATCTCTGGGCCCACTCGGTAATGCATCATCATAATGAGCTCAATGTGACTAAGTAGTTAGTCACAGGATCATGCATTATGGAACGAGTAAACAGACTTGCCGGTAACGAGATTGAACAAGGTATAGGGATACCACCGATCGAATCTCGGGCAAGTAACATACCAATGGACAAAGGGAATTGTATACGGGATTGCTTGAATCCTCGACATTGTGGTTCATCTGATGAGATCATCGTGGAACATGTGGGAGCCAACATGGGTATCCAGATTCCTCTGTTGCTTATTGGCCGGAGAGATCTCTCGGTCATGTCTGCATGGTTCCCGAACCCGTAGGGTCTACACACTTAAGGTTCGGTGATGCTAGAGTTGTTATGGGAAATAGTATGTGGTTACAGAAGGTAGTTCGGAGTCTCGGATGTGATCCCGGACGTCACGAAGAGTTCCAGGATGGTCCGGCGGTGAAGATTGATATATTGGAGGAAGGGTATTGGAGTCCGGAAGTGTTCCGGGGGTACCAGGCTATGGCTAGCATGACCGAAAGGTGTTTCGGGAGCCCCGGCAAGTGTTGGAGGGCATCATGGGCCAAAGGGAAGGGGCAAACCAGCCCACTAAGGGGTGATGCGCCCCCCCCCACACCCTTTCCCACGTTATTTGGGGAGGTGGGGCGCCTCCACCCAACTTGGGAGGCAATCCTCCACCTGCTTGGCTTGGGGGGCAAGTCTCCCTAGGATTTTCCCTAGGGAGATCCAATCTGCTTGGCCGCCGCCCCTCGGGGAAACCCTAGGGCGCCTCCCCCTCTCCCTTTGCCCCTATATATAGTGGAGGGGTGGGAGGGCAGCCGCACCTCTGCCCTAGCGCAGCCCTCCCTCCTATTACACCTCCTCCTCCATAGTGCTTGGCGAAGCCTTGCTGGAGAACCACGAGCTCCTCCACCACCATGCCGTCGTGCTGCCGAAGCTCTCCCTCAACTTCTCCTCTCCCCTTGCTAGATCAAGAAGGAGGTGACGTCCCCGGGCTGTACGTGTGTTGAACGCGGAGACGCCGTCCGTTCGGCGCTAGATCGGATCTTCTGCTATTTGAATCGCCGCGAGTACAACTCCATCAACCACGTTCTTGTAACGCTTCCGCTTAGCGATCTTCAAAGGTATGAAGATGCTCATCCTCTCCCTCTCTTGTTGCTAGAATCTCCATAGATTGATCTTGGTGATGCATAGAAAATTTTGAATTTCTACTATGTTCCCCAACAAATAATCCACAAACTTCATCCACAAAGATAAGGTGTAAATCGGGATGCAATGTTCCATCTCCTGCAAAGGGATTAGCTAGCAGTTTCTCTATCATACCCGATGGAATCTCAAATTAAATGTTTTTGGTAGGTTCAGTAGATTGAGGAGCAACTCTTTGCTCTTCTGGTCGGGGTGAAGATACCCCAAACAAGCCCCTCAAAGGATTACTTTCCATAGTAACAAGTGACAGAAAATTTCAGCACACTATATAAATGTTTCCTTACCAAGTTCCAGTCACCAAAGGCGCTTCACTCCCAGGCAATGGCGCCAGAAAAGAGTCTTGATAACCCACAAGTATAGGGGATCTATCGTAGTCCTTTTGATAAGTAAGAGTGTCGAACCCAACAAGGAGCAGAAGGAAATGACAAGCGGTTTTTAGTAAGGTTTTCTCTGCAAGCACTGAAATTGTAGGTAACAGATAGTTTTGTGATAAGATAAATTGTAACGGGTAACAAGCAATGAAAGTAAATAAAGTGCATCAAGGTGGCCCAATCCTTTTTGTAGCAAAGGACAAGCCTAGAAAATTTCTTATAACGAGAAAAGAGCTCCCGAGGACACATGGGAATTATCGTCAAGCTAGTTTTCATCACACTCATATGATTCGCGTTCGGTACTTTGATAATTTGATATGTGGGTGGACCGGTGCTTGGGTACTTCCCTTACTTGGACAAGCATCCCACTTATGATTAACCCCTATTGCAAGCATCCGCAACTACAAAAGAAGTATTAAGGTAAACCTAACCACAACATTGGACATATGGATCCAAATCAGCCCCTTACGAAGCAACGCATAAACTAGGGTTTAAGCTTCTGTCACTCTAGCAACACATCATCTACTTATTACTTCACAATGCCTTCCTCTAGGCCCAAATAATGGTGAAGTGTCATGTAGTCGACGTTCACATAACACCACTAGAGGAAAGACAACATACATCTCATCAAAATATTGAACGAATACCAAATTCACATGACTACTAATAGCAAGACTTTCCCCATGTCCTCAGGAACAAACGTAACTACTCACAAAACATATTCATGTTCATAATCAGAGGAGTAATAATATGCATTAAGGATCTGAACATATGATCTTCCACCAAGTAAACCAATTAGCATCAACTACAAGGAGTAATCAACACTACTAGCAACCCACAGGTACCAATTTGTGGTTTTGGATACAAGATTGGATACAAGGGATGAACTAGGGTTTGAGAGGAGATGGTGCTGGTGAAGATGTTGATGGAGATTGACTCCCTCCTGATGAGAGGATCGTTGGTGATGACGATGGTGATGATTTCCCCCTCCTGGAGGGAAGTTTCCCCGGTAGAACAGCTCTGCCGGAGCCTAGATTGGTTCCGCCAAGGTTCCGCTTCGTGGCGGCGGAGTTTTTCCCGTAAGCTTGCCTATGTTTTTTTCAGGGTAAAAGCCTTCATATAGCAGAAGATGGGCACCGGAGGGCCACCAGGGGGCCCAGGATACAGGGGGCGCGCCCAGTAGAGGTGGGCGCGCCCCCCACCCTCCTGGCCGGGGTGTGGGCCCCCTCTGGTGCTTTCTTTGCTCAATAATTCTTATTAATTCCAAAAATAGCTTTCGTGGAGTTTCAGGATTTTTGGAGCTGTGCAGAATAGGTTTCCAATATTTGCTCCTTTTCCAGCAAGAATTCCACCTGCCGGCATTCCCCCTCTTCATGGTAAACCTTGTAAAATAAGAGAGAATAGCCATAAGTATTCAAACTATACACGATTTTATCAGCTTGAGTATTCAAACTGTAAACAAAAGTTTCATTGCATGTTCCAGGTCTTTATCAGGCCAGTCATTATATTTGAATCTCATATTACATGTAAAATAGTATGCTCTGTGACACGTACATTGCCAGATACATTGAGATAGTAGAAAGCCTATAACAGCGATGTTGGTGCCAGTATGACCGGCTGATTATTTAAATGGAGTATACCTCCAACTATCAAAATACGAAATAAAAAGATATCTAAAAAATGAATTACAACAAACATTGACCATCGGAAGAGTAAATGCTCTGTCATTATAAAACCAGCCAATCTACTAAGAACGGACTTCAGCCTCTAAGGACTTCCTTGTAGACGATGTTCTTCATCAAGGTCAGTAAGGACACAATCGGTCTTTTTTGCTTCTTTGCATTGTCTTTCTGCTTCTTGGCCTTCTCCTTCGGCTTCTCCTTCTGAATGAGTATCTTTATGTTTCTCTTTGCGGTGGCTCGAGACAAAGCAACATAGAGTTGACCATGAGAGAACACCGGATTAGGTAGGTACACACCAACAACCGGGATGGTCTGCCCTTGAGCCTTGTTAATCATCATAGCAAAGCTAAGACTTATAGGAAATTACTTCCTCTTAAACTTGAATGGAAACATGTTGTTTTCGGATGGGCACAGAGGTATTCGAGGAAGCAAGACCCTCCTACCGCGTGTTGTCCAATCATGATTTCCGCATCAATGGTGTTCCTCTCAAAACCTCTAACAACAAGCCTAGTCCCGTTACACAGTCCATTAGCTGGATCAATGTTCCTTAGAAGTATGACAGGGCAGTTCAGCTTTAGTTTGAGTGCATGAGGAGGAAGACCGTTCGGAGTCAATCCATTCAGAAACTCAGGAGCGTAGTAGCCATATGGGTCATCATCCGCACTGTCAAAGATGTGGTAGATTACTTCATCTCCTTGAAAATGCTTTATCATGCAGATGTTTATCTTGTCGACGTTGTTGTTTGTCGTGGAAAGGATTGCCCGAGATGTCATGTAATTCGAATTAGACATGTTCTCATCTAGACTCGGAAACACATGGTCAATCAGCTTCTCCAAGTCATCAACATCGCCTATAGACGGCAGACAAATGCCTTCGGGGAGTAGTATGTTACCTTGATCATCTACTTCTTCAATGCCATTTCCGACCCTTAGCAAGTAAACTGCAAACCATGTGTCATTATGAGCCCTCATGTTGGTGATGAGCCGAAGCTGCAGCATACCCTTCCATAGATGAGAACTTCAGAGGGTTGCATCAATTGTCTGGCCCCGCGACCCCCTTTTGACGACCGGAAGCACCTGCCTAAAGTCCCCGCCAAAAACAACAGTCTTTCCTCCAAAGGGTCGGTCGTGTATTCCCATTATGTCGCGCATGCTATTGTCCAATTCCTCGACCGCTTGTCGCTTCGTCATGCCGGCTCATCCCATAGTATCAATGAAGCCATCCTTAGCAGCTTGGCGGTCCCAGTCTGCTTGGTGAAACTGCACGAGGCTCCATCATCGCAACTCAATGGGATCTTGAATCTCGAGTGGGCAGTCCTGCCGGCAGGCATGATAGAAGTGGCAACGCCCGATGTCGCGGTAGCGATAGCAATCTTGCCCTCACTCCTCACCTTGGCGAGCATCGCCCAGTAGAGGAAGGTCTTCCCTGTACCTCCAGGGCCACCAACAAAGAATACACCCCCATCGCCGTGTTCAACATCCACTAGTATCTCGTCGTATGCGGTCGTCTGCTCCAAGTTCAGGGAAGATGCCAATTTAGTGTCATCTACGACAAACTCAATGGTTGATTCCTCGATGACCTCTCTGGCCTCGCCCTCGGTTGGGTCAAACGCATCACAGATACTTGGAGGAGCGAAATCAACAATGTCTTTACCCATGGACTGCAACATACCCCTAATTTCAAGCAACACCATCTGATCCACCTCGTTCGGGGACGTGCGTGTTTGACGGTAGTCATCAGACATAGGCTCGATGTGCCTATCCCATAATCTGCGCACGTCGCCTGGCTCGCATTGCACCAATATGGTTGCGAAGAGCCTCCTAAGAGAACATGGCATAGACCACTGCTCTGCCTCATTACGACAATCGTCGAGCGTGTTGTTTGCCTCGATGAGTCCCAACCTTTCAGCAGCCTCTCAGAAGCTCCCACATACCACGCCGTCCACGGTGAGCAAGTCCTCGAAGGATGTTTTGCCCGTAACATGGTTTAGCAACACACGGAGGTAGTATCGCTCCCCCTCGGAAGGATTGGCAGACACGATACGACCTATTTGAAAATGCTCCACCCACGGCTTCCAAAAGTTCTTTCTCTTCTCCCATGTGAAGCTTCCGGGAAAATCCTTGTACAATATATGCCTGGCCCAAGGGTGTTTTTGTTAGCCTTGAAATACTCCGTTAACATGGATTTTGAAACATTTTAGGAGGCGACAACATTCTTCAAGTCAGCCTGCGCATTGAATGCAACCCTGTGCATATTCAGGAGATGAAGAGGCAACTAGAACACAGGCGGGTAATTGGCGCACAGTGGGAAGTCAAATATCCTCCACATAGCCTCCGGAGGGGTGACCCACCTTGCATCAACGTATCTCTTGATCTCATCAATGTTACCATCGGTGTCGGGCTGGTCGATGCTGATAGAAGCCTTATCATGGCCCTTGTAAATGTACTTGTAAAGGTATTTGACGGCCTTTATGCTAGAGCAGACCTCAACGTTGATGTGGCAATTGAACATCCGCAGAAGGTAAGGGTTATAAGGCACAACCCATCGGTTGTCCAACATTTTCCATCGGACCTTAGCACAACTTCCATCGTCTCTACGCCGATAAATTGGGTATGAGTCCTTGCCTTGTGTTGTATTCTCATTGAACGGGCGTGGATATCTGCACTTGCATACATTATCTTGCATGCAAACATTCTTCGGGTTGAGAGCACCGCAGGGTCCGTGCATCATATGTTTTACCACCAATGCATACAATTCCGGATACTTCTGCTTGTTTGGGAGTTCTGCGGAAATTAGACGGTCATACTGCTCCGGGACGACAAGCTTATATGTTGAATCCATGATCAAAAAAAATGTGCATGGGGGAGGCCCCTCTTTTGGAACTCGACTACGTATACATAAGCGACAATAACACCCAGGATCTGCTTCTTGAACAACATGTCTTTCATAACCTCTAGTTTGCCGTAGAACACGCGAGCCACAATATCAGGTCGGTCTTGCGCCATCTGACCAGGAAGTAACTCATATGTTATCTCTTCCCATTTAGGGTTGCAAGTCATGGTCAAGAAGATGTCAGGCTTCTCGTATGTATGGACAATTGCCATGGCATCCATATGCCTCTTCTTCATGTCGCGGTCGCCACCAGGGTATGTTCCAGGGAGTCTATTCTTACCCCAACAGCGCTTGCTCGCCTCTCCCTCGATGTGGTCGCATCAACAGCTCCTTTATACAAGTCGGCACGAATTTGCATTTGGTTCTTCCTGTACCACCTCAACTGACAACTCTCAATCTTGATGTACATGTCGACCTCCCATTGCTGCAGCAGGCGTGCTCCACATAGTATGGGATTGAAGATCGCAGTGTTGGGGAACGTTGCATAAAATAAAAAAATTCCTATGTTCAACAAGATCAATCTATGAGTTCATATAGCAATGAGAGAGGGGAGTGCATCTACATACCCTTGTAGATCGCGAGCGGAAGCGTTCAAGAGAACGAGGTTCAGGGAGTCGTACTCGTCGTGATCCAAATCACCGGAGATCCTAGCGCCGAACGGACGGCACCTCCGCGTTCAACACACGTACGGTCAGTGTGACGTATCCTCCTTGATCCAGCAAGGGGGAAGGATAGGTTGATGAAGATCCAGCAGCACGACAGCATGGTGGTGGATGCAGCAGCGATCCCGGCAGGGCTTCGCCCAGCGTCTACGGGAGAGAGAGGTGTAGCGAGGGGGAAGGGAGGCGCCAAGAGCATGGGTGCGGCTTCCCTCCCTCCCCCCTCTTTATATAGGGACCCCAGGGGGGCGCCGTCCCTAGGAGATTGAATCTCCAAGGGGGGGCGGCGGCCAAGGGGGTGGCTTGCCCCCCAAGGCAAGTGGAGGCGCCCCCCCCCGCCACCCTAGGGTTTCCAACCCTAGGCGCGGGGGGGCCCAAGGGGGGCGCACCAGCCCACCAGGGGCTGGTTCCCCTCCCCACTTCAGCCCACGAGGCCCTACGGGATAGGTGGACCCACCCGGTGGACCCCAGGGACCCTTCTGGTGGTCCCGGTACAATACCGGTGACCCCCGAAACTTTCCCGATGGCCGAAACAGCACTTCCTATATATAATTCTTTACCTCCGGACCATTCTGGAACTCCTCGTGACGTCCGGGATCTCATCCGGGACTCCGAACAACTTTCGGTTTGCTGCATACTAATATCTCTACAACCCTAGCGTCACCGAACCTTAAGTGTGTAGACCCTACGGGTTCGGGAGACACGTAGACATGACCGAGACGGCTCTCCGGTCAATAACCAACAGCGGGATCTGAATACCCATGTTGGCTCCCACATGCTCCTTGATGATCTCATCGGATGAACCACGATGTCGAGGATTCAAGCAACCCCGTATACAATTCCCTTTGTCAATCGGTATGTTACTTGCCCGAGATTCGATCGTCGGTATCCCAATACCTCGTTCAATCTCATTACCAGTAAGTCACTTTACTCGTACCGTAATGCATGATCTCGAGACCAGACACTTGGTCACTTTGAGCTCATTATGATGATGCATTACCGAGTGGGCCCAGAGATACCTCTTCGTCATACGGAGTGACAAATCCCAGTCTCGATCTGTGTCAACCCAACAGACACTTTCGGAGATACCCGTAGTATACCTTTATAGTCACCCAGTTACGTTGTGACGTTTGGTACACCCAAAGCACTCCTATGGTATCCGGGAGTTACATGGTCTCATGGTCTAAGGAAAAGATACTTGACATTGGAAAAGCTCTAGCAAACGAACTACACGATCTTGTGCTATGCATAGGATTGGGTCTTGTCCATCACATCATTCTCCTAATGATGTGATCTCGTTATCAATGACATCCAATGTCCATAGTCAGGAAACCATGACTATCTGTTAATTAACGAGCTAGTCAACTAGAGGCTCACTAGGGACATGTTGTGATCTATGTATTCACACGTGTATTACGATTTCCGGATAATACAATTATAGCATGAATAAAAGACAATTATCATGACCAAGGAAATATAATAATGATCCTTTTATTATTGCCTCTAGGGCATATTTCCAACAGTCTCCCACTTGCACTAGAGTCAATAATCTAGTTACATTGTGATGAATCGAACACCCATAGAGTTCTGGTGTTGATCATGTTTTGCTCGCGGAAGAGGTTTAGTCAACAGATCTGCGACATTTAGATCCATATTTACTTTGCAAATATCTATGTCTCCATCTTGAACATATTCACGGATGGAGTTGAAACGACGCTTGATGTGCCTGATCTTCTGTGAAACCTGGGCTCCTTGGCAAGGGCAATAGCTCCAGTGTTGTCACAGAAGAGAGTGATCGGCCCCGCCGCATTGGATATGACTCCTAGGTCGGTGATGAACTCCTTCATCCATATTGCTTCATGCGCTGCCTCCGAGGTTGCCATGTACTCACATGTAGATCTCGCCACGACGCTCTGCTTGCAACTGCACCAGCTTACTGCTCCACGATTCAACATATACACGTATCCGGTTTGTGACTTAGAGTCATCCAGATCTGTGTCAAAGCTAGCATCGACGTAACCCTTTACGACGAGCTCTTCGTCACCTCCATAGACGAGAAACATGTCCTTTGTTCTTTTCAGGTACTTCAGGATATTCTTGACCGCTGTCTAGTGTTCCTTGCCGGGATTACTTTGGTACCTTCCTACCAAACTTACGGCAAGGTTTACATCAGGTCTGGTACACAGCATGGCATACATAATAGATCCTATGGCTGAGGCATAGGGGATGACACTCATCTCTTCTTTATCTTCTGCCGTGGTCGGGCATGGAGCCGAGCTCAATCTCACACCTTGCAATACAGGCAAGAACCCTTTCTTGGACTGATCCATATTGAACTTCTTCAATATCTTATCAAGGTATGTGCTTTGTGAAAGACCTATGAGGCGTCTCGATCTATCCCTATAGATCTTGATGCCTAATATGTAAGCAGCTTCTCCAAGGTCCTTCATTGAAAAACACTTATTCAAGTAGGCCTTAATGTTGTCCAAAAGTTCTATATCATTTCCCATCAAAAGTATGTCATCTACATATAATATGAGAAATGCTACATAGCTCCCACTCACTTTATTGTAAACGCAGGCTTCTCCATAATTCTGCATAAACCCAAACGCTTTGATCATCTCATCAAAGCGAATGTTCCAACTCCGAGATGCTTGCACCAGCCCATAAATGGATAGCTGGAGCTTTCACACCTTGTTAGCATTCTTAGGATCGACAAAACCTTCCGGCTGCATCATATACAGTTCTTCCTTAAGATGTCTGTTAAGGAATGCCGTTTTGACGTCCATCTGCCATATCTCATAATCATAGTATTCGGCAATTGCTAACATGATTCGGACGGACTTTAGCTTCGCTATGGGAGAGAATGTCTCATCATAGTCAACCCCTTGAACTTGTCGATAACCCTTAGCGACAAGTCGAGCTTTATAGATGGTACCATTACCATCCGTGTCCGTCTTCTTCTTAAAGATCCATTTATTTTCTATCGCTCCCTGATCATTGGGCAAGTCTGTCAAAGTCCATACTTTTTTTTCATACATGGATCCTATCTCGGATTGCATGGCTTCAAGCCATTTGTTGGAATCTGGGCCCGCCATCGCTTCTTCATAGTTTGAAGGCTCATCGTTTTCTAACAACATGATTTCCAGGACAGGGTTGCCATACCACTCTGGTGTGGAACGTGTCCTTATGGACCTACGAAGTTCAGTAGCAACTTGATCCGAAGTACCTTGATCATCATCATTAATTTCCTCTCCAGTCGGTGTAGGCACCACAGGAACATTTTCCTAAGCTGCACTACTTTCCGGTTCAAGAGGTAGTACTTCATCGAGTTCTACTTTCCTCCCACTTACTCCTTTCGAGAGAAACTCTTTTTCCAGAAAGGATCCGTTCTTGGCAACAAAGATCTTGCCTTTGGATCTAAGGTAGAAGGTATACCCAATGGTTTCCTTAGGGTATCCTATGAAGATGCATTTTTCCGACTTGGGTTCGAGCTTTCCAGGTTGAAGTTTCTTGACATAAGCATCGCATCCCCAAAATTTTAGAAACGACAGCTTAGGTTTCTTCCCAAACCATAATTCATACGGTGTCGTCTCAAGGATTTAGACGGAGCCCTATTTAAAGTGAATGTAGCTGTCTCTAGAGCGTATCCCCAGAATGATAGCGGTAAATCGGTAAGAAACATCATAGATCGCACCATATCCAATAGAGTGCGATTACGATGTTCAGACACACCGTTACCCTGAGGTGTTCTAGGCGACGTGAGTTGTGAAACGATTCCACATTTCCTTAAGTGTGTACCAAATTCGTGACTTAAATATTCTCCTCCACGATCTGACCGTAAGAACTTTATCTTTCGGTCACGTTGATTCTCTACCTCATTCTGAAATTCCTTGAACTTTTCAAAGGTCTCAGACTTGTGTTTCATCAAATAGACATACCCATATCTACTCAAGTCATCAGTGAGTGTGAGAACATAACGATATCCTCCGCGAGCCTCAATGCTCATTGGACCGCACACATCGGTATGTATGATTTCCAATAAGTTGGTTGCTCGCTCCATTGTTCCGGAGAACGGAGTCTTGGTCATTTTTCCCATGAGGCATGGTTCGCATGTGTCAAATGATTCATAACCGAGAGACTCTAAAAGTCCATCAGCATGGAGCTTCTTCATGCGCTTGACACCAATGTGACCAAGGCGACAGTGCCACAAGTATGTGGGACTATCGTTATCAACTTTACATCTTTTGGTATTCACACTATGAATATGTGTAACATTACGTTCGAGATTCATTAAGAATAAACCATTGACCATCGGGGCATGACCATAAAACATATCTCTCATATAAATAGAACAACCATTATTCTCGGATTTAAACGAGTAGCCATCTCGTATTAAACGGGATCCAGATACAATGTTCATGCTCAAACTTGGCACTAAATAACAATTATTGAGGTTTAAAACTAATCCCGTAGGTAAATGTAGAGGTAGCGTGCCGACGGCGATCACATCGACCTTGGAACCATTCCCGACGCGCATCGTCACCTCGTCCGTCGCCAGTCTCCGCTTATTCCGCAGCTCCTACTTTGAGTTACAAATATGAGCAACGACACCGGTATCAAATACCCAGGAGCTACTATCAGCACTGGTAAGGTACACATCAATTACATGTATATCACATATACCTTTAGTGTTGCCGGCCTTCTTGTCCGCTAAGTATTTGGGGCAGTTCTGCTTCCAGTGACCCTTCCCTTTGCAATAAAAGCACTCAGTCTCAGGCTTGGGTCCATTCTTTGACTTCTTCCTGGCAACTGGCTTACCGGGCGCGGCAACATCCTTGCCGTCCTTCTTGAAGTTCTTCTTACCCTTGCCTTTCTTGAACTTGGTGGTTTTATTAACCATCAACACTTGATGTTCCTTTCTGATTTCTACCTCTGCTGACTTCAGCATTGAAAATACTTCAGGAATAGTTTTCACCATCCCATGCATATTGTAGTTCATCACAAAGCTCTTGTAGCTCGGTGGGAGCGACTGAAGGATTCTGTCAATGACCGCCTCGTCCGGGAGGTTAATGTCCAGCTGGGACAGGCGGTTGTGCAACCCAGACATTTTGAGTATGTGCTCACTAACAGAACTATTTTCCTCCATCTTACAACTATAGAACTTGTCGGAGACTTCATATCTCTCGACCTGGGCGTGAGCTTGGAAAACAATTTTCAGCTCCTCGAACATCTCATATGCTCCGTGTTGCTCAAAACGCTTTTGGAGCCCCGGTTCTAAGCTGTAAAGCGTGCCGCACTAAACGAGGGGGTAATCATTAGCACGTGTCTGCCAAACATTCAAATCGTCTTGCAGTGCTGGGAGAGCAGGTGGGTCACCTAGAGGTGCTTCTAGGACATATGCTTTCTTGGCAGCTATGAGGATGATCCTCAGGTTCCGGACCCAGTCCGTATAGTGCCTTCCATCATCTTTCAGCTTGGTTTTCTCAAGGAACGCGTTGAAGTTCATGTTGACATGAGCGTTGGCCATTTGATCTACAAGACATTTTTGCAAAGATTTTAGACTAAGTTCATGATAATTAAGTTCATCTAATCAAATTATTTAATGAACTCCCACTCAGATTAGACATCCCTCTAGTCATCTAAGTGTTACATGATCCGAGTCGACTAGGCCGTGTCCGATCATCACGTGAGATGGACTAGTCATCATCGGTGAACATCTCCATGTTGAGCGTATCTTTCATACGACTCATGTTCGACCTTTCGGTCTCTTGTGTTCCGAGGCCATATCTGTACATGCTAGGCTTGTCAAGTTAACCTAAGTGTTTTGCATGTGTAAATCTGTCTTACACCCATTGTATGTGAACGTTAGAATCTATCACACCCGATCATCACGTGGTGCTTCGAAACAACAAACTGTCGCAACGGCGCACAGTTAGGGGGAACACTTTCTTGAAATTATTATGAGGGATCATCTTATTTACTACCGTCGTTCTAAGTAAACAAGATGCAAAAACATGATAAACATCACATGCAATCAAATAGTAGTGACATGATATGGCCAATATCATATAGCTCCTTTGATCTCCATCTTCGGGGCTCCATGATCATCTTCGTCACCGGCATGACAGCATGATCTCCATCATCATGATCTCCATCATCGTGTCTCCATGAAGTTGCTCGCCAACTATTACTTCTACTACTATAGCTAACAGTTTAGCAATAAAGTAAAGTAATTACATGGCGTTAAATCATTGACACGCAAGTCATACAATAATTAAGACAACTCCTATGGCTCCTGCCGGTTGTCATACTCATCGACATGCAAGTCGTGATTCCTATTACAAGAAAATGATCTCATACATCACAATATATAATTCATCATTCATCACAACTTTTGGCCATATCACATCACAAAGCAATTGCTGCAAAAACAAGTTAGACGTCCTCTAATTGTTGTTGCATCTTTTACGTGGCTGCAATAGGGTTCTAGCAAGAACGTTTTCTTACCTATGAAAAAGCCACAACGTGATTTGTCAACTTCTATTTACCCTTCGTAAGGACCATTTTCATCGAATCCGCTCCAACTAAAGTGGGAGAGGCAGACACCCGCTAGCCACCTTATGCAACTAGTGCATGTCAGTCGGTGGAACCTTTCTCACGTAAGCGTACGTGTAAGGTCGGTCCGGGCCGCTTCATCCCACAATACCGCTGAAGCAAAAGAAGACTAGTAGTGGCAAGAAAGTTGACAACATATACGCCCACAACAGATTTGTGTTCTACTCGTGCAAAGAGAACTACGCATAGACCTAGCTCATGATGCCACTGTTGGGGAACGTTGCATAAAATAAAAAATTTCCTACGTTCACCAAGATCAATCTATGAGTTCATCTAGCAACGAGAGAGGGGAGTGCATCTACATACCCTTGTAGATCGCGAGCGGAAGCATTCAAGAGAACGAGGTTAAGGGAGTCGTACTCATCATGATCCAAATCACCGGAGATCCTAGCGCCGAACGGACGGCACCTCCGCGTTCAACACACATACGGTCAGCGTGACGTCTCCTCCTTCTTGATCCAGCAAGGGGGAAGAAGAGGTTGATGAAGATCCAGCAGCACGATGGCGTGGTGGTGGATGCAGCAGCGATCCCGGCAGGGCCTCGCCAAGCGTCTGCGGGAGAGAGAGGTGTAGCAAGGGGGAAGGGAGGCGCCAAGAGCATGGGTGCGGCTGCCCTCCCTCCCCCCCTCTTTATATAGGGACCCCAGGGGGGGGCCGGCCCTAGGAGATTGAATCTCCAAGGGGGGCAGCGGCCAAGGGGGTGGCTTGCCCCCCAAGGCAAGTGGAGGCGCCCCCCCACCCTAGGGTTTCCAACCCTAGGCGCAGGGGGGCCAAGGGGGGTGCACCAGCCCACCAGGGGCTTGTTCCCCTCCCCACTTCAGCCCACGAGGCCCTCCGGGATAGGTGGCCCCACCCGGTGGACCCCCGGGACCCTTCCGGTGGTCCCGGTACAATAACGGTGACCCCCGAAACTTTCCCGATGGCCGAATCAGCACTTCCTATATATAATTCTTTACCTACGGACCATTCCGGAAATCCTCATGACGTCCAGGATCTCATTCGGGACTCCGAACAACTTTCGGTTTGCTGCATACTAATATCTCTACAACCCTAGCGTCACCGAACCTTAAGTGTGTAGACCCTACGGGTTCAGGAGACACGTAGACATGACCGAGACGGCTCTCCGATCAATAACCAACAGCGGGATCTGGATACCCATGTTGGCTCCCACATGCTCCTCGATGATCTCATCGGATGAACCACAATGTCGAGGATTCAAGCAACCCCGTATACAATTCCCTTTGTCAATCGGTATGTTACTTGCCCGAGATTCGATCGTAGGTATCCCAATACCTCGTTCAATCTCGTTACTGGTAAGTCACTTTACTCGTACCGTAATGCATGATCCCATGACCAGACACTTGGTCACTTTGAGCTCATTATGATGATGCATTATCGAGTGGGCCCAGAGATACCTCTCCGTCATACGGAGTGACAAATCCCAGTCTCGATCTATGTCAACCCAATAGACACTTTCGGAGATACCTGTAGTATACCTTTATAGTCACCCAGATACGTTGTGACGTTTGGTACACCCAAAGCACTCCTACGGTATCCGGGAGTTACACGATCTCATGGTCTAAGGAAAAGATACTTGACATTGGAAAAGCTCTAGCAAACGAACTACACGATCTTGTGCTATGCTTAGGATTGGGTCTTGTCCATCACATCATTCTCCTAATGATGTGATCTCGTTATCAATGACATCCAATGTCCATAGTCAGGAAACCATGACTATCTGTTGATTAACGAGCTAGTCAACTAGAGGCTCACTAGGGACATGTTGTGGTCTATATATTCACACGTGTATTACGATTTCCGGATAGTACAATTATAGCATGAATAAAAGACAATTATCATGAACAAGGAAATATAATAATAATCCTTTTATTATTTCCTCTAGGGCATATTTCCAACACGCAGGCCGTGTTTGCAACATGTAACAGTAGTAGTCTCTAACGGAGACGCATAACCTGCTATTCCCCTCTACACATGATTGAGTACCACGAAAATGAGGATACTCTTGAGAAATAAGATATTGTTTGTAACCAAATCGGAGACAAATGGCATACCTGCATCCTCCTCATCATCATGGCCCAGTCGAGGATGTTGTACAAGCTCCCATGGAACATTACGTTTAGGTAGCTTTGGGTGCCAACCTAGCTCCCCCTTGGATAGAATAGGGGACAAGACAACGGGTCATATGCTCCTGAGGTCACACGTATACTGTGCCTTTCGTTGTTATTACCACAAAGCGTTATCCTCTGGTCAAACCTTTTGGCTAGGTCATTACCCTCAACCCAAATAGCAGCAACCTCAGTTGACAGTGGTCTATTATATATTCTTTGGTCAAGCCTCTTATCGGTGTTTAGGTCTATCCTATAATCATCGAGGTTGTCCTTGTGTGCACCCAAACTCCTAAATTGCTGAGAGTACGGGTTTTGTTTGAGTATGTCTACTAACATCTTCACGTTGCTTGGTGGCCGCCTTACGATGATTAAGGTTTGGGTCGTCATCATAGAAGTACAACTGCAGATGTTCAGGATGGGAGCTAGGCCCAAACGAATGCACATTGTGGTAGATGGTGCCGTGTGCCCAGAATGTACACCCTAGACTTGATATTTGTGTAGTTTTCATCAAGGTTGACGCCAAGGGTTGTGAAGGCGAAATGCCTGTTGAAGAACTGTATGTTCTCTCGAAAATGTCTAGAATCTGCATCCATGTTGGACCATAGCCTCATCAGCTCTGGGATTGGTTCCGCTTGCTTAAGTTTGATCTGGCCATTGCCACAGTAGAAACCGTCTGTCTCAGACTCAAACTTTCTGGCCTTGCAGTATTTGCAGTTTGCGGCGAGCTTCAGGATGTGAGTGTTGTCTGGTATGTTTGAGTAGACAAAGTCAAATGGATCAATCTCGCTAGGCTTAGCGCCAGACATGCTTACTTTGTTCTCATCATCCATGCTGTCATTATCGGATCCTACGGGCATTTGTTGAAACATCGCTTTCAAAATAAAAACTGCACATAATTCTAACTACAATAAAGCCACACAACGTCCTAGTTCAGAGTTGACCATACCTTGGTTGCAAAACATGTAATACTCCTCGTCCATCAAATTGGGACATGTCGGCTCATCGCCCATGATGTCGCTTAGGAATACATTGATGTATTCTGCATTGTAATCTGCCAGTAGACATCATCATGTTAGAAGAGGGTTGCTTATAATTAGCATAAGAAACATGACAATAGTAAGTTCATACCATCGGTACTGACAGTGTAATTCGACATGTTCGTCGAAGGGTCGCCATCAGATGAATCGTGTTCGGCGACCCGAGAGATGGGTGATGTGCGGCAGGTGAAAGTGGGACATTGAGAGGTTGAGTTTGCCAGGTCTAGACGAGGGATAGCGATGGATTCGTTGCACGGGGTGTTTTTCCTTCTGGCATAATTGGCCTTCCTCGGAGCACTTGACTCCCCCCTCTCAATCACTAACATTCTTTTCCAGCATTGCATGCGCTTCTCTCATACTTTTTCATTTTGTTTTTGTCTGACATCAACCGTTTCTTCATCCTTTTTCTTCTGATAACAAGCTCGGCTACGTGCATTCATCTTCTCCCTTTGCTCATTTGTTAAATTACATTTCCGCTCATTATCATGTTGCCTCCTAGCTAGATCATTGTCATGATTGAAACCATTAATATCTAATGTTGAAGGGGTAAATGTTGCTTCCTCCTGCAATATTTCTG
Source organism: Triticum aestivum (assembly GCF_018294505.1). Taxonomy (NCBI): domain Eukaryota; kingdom Viridiplantae; phylum Streptophyta; class Magnoliopsida; order Poales; family Poaceae; genus Triticum; species Triticum aestivum. The sequence goes on along the minus strand of NC_057807.1, from coordinate 675,501,527 downwards.
TATAGCTGGAGCAATTGGGGGGGGGGGGCTGGTTGAACAATGTTTTGAAAACATAATTAACACTATTTGATATTAAGACGTATGGAGGTAGTGTCATCAAACATATTGTAAATTTCTTTCGCAACATAAATACAAACAATGTGCATTAAAATGAACCTTTAAACTGTATGCTTCGAGCATGATGGTCGCTAAAAAAATACTTTGCTATGAGCAACAACAAAAATATGCAAGTCATGGTGAAACTCAATGTAATATTTTACCTGATGTCGAAAGTGGACGTTTGTTTCCCTCTTCGATAAGCTTATCATTTTTCCTCCGATAAGAAGCTCTCTGCATGGCGTTTCTATGATCTCCCTTGAGTTCTTCGTCCGTTTCTGGATTTGTTTCTTGGGTGTCATTCAAGATGACATTTGGTGTAATTCAGGACACTCAAAAAATTTAGAATATAATATGTGCACATGCCCTTAATTGATCATGGGGTACCCACAATATGATTTACCTTGTAGATCATTGTCATTAATGAGACCAGATGTGACAGTAGTTGTAGCAGGAAATGTTGACTCATCCTGCGAGAATGATGTATAGTTGGAGCTAGTTGGATTGTCTTCTTCATAGAAGTTGTCAATACATATTGTCAACTCTCCATTAAAGACAGGAATAGTGGTACTGACTATAATTAATAAAACTTTTAAAGCTTACCTGATAAATTAATGGCATGTGCATTTTCATCCTGGAGTTGCCGATCTTTTTCCGCCAATATGTAGCTCTCCGCATGGCGTTTCTACGGTCTCTCTTGAATTCTTTGTCCCTTTTTTCATATGTTTCTTGGGTGTCATTCAAGATTAAATCTGGTGTCAATCAGGTCACTCACAAATTTTAGACAATAAAACATAACCCTGACAGCAATTGATGCTGGAGTACCCACAATATGATTACCTTGTAGATCTTTGTCATTAATGACAACAGATGTGGCAGTAGTTGTAGCAGGAAATGTTGACTCGTCATGCGATAATGATGCATAGTTCGAGCTAGTTGGGTTGTCTTCTTAACCAAAGTTGTCAATACATATTGCAAACTCAATGGTTAAGACATGAACTGCGGTACTGACTATAATTAATAAAACTTTTAAAGCTTACCTGATAAATTAAGGGCCTGTGCATTTTCATCCTGGAGTCGCCATTCTTTTTTCCGCCGATATGTAGCTCTCCTTAGGACGTTTCTACGATCTCTTTTGCGTTCTTCTTCTGTTTTTTGCGTATTTTCTTTGGTGCCATTCAAGTCATCTACTGGTGACATTTATGTCATTCTCTCAAAACCCAAAGGAAAAAACATAACTTGAGATGAAATGATCTTGGAAGAGGTACAATCATATTACCTTGTATATCTTTCGCAGAAATGATACCAGACATGACCGTACCACTACAAGGATATCCTGCATCATTATGCGTGATTGATGTATACTCCAAGCTACCTGGGTTATTTGATTCATCATGCTTGGTTAGTATATACTTAAATGGCAGTACCATATGTTCTTTCAATACTAAGGGGACGAATATCATCTCGTGTGGGTTGGTTTAGCTGCAGACGTACATACAGTGCATGTTAGGATGTAAGATAAAATAGTCTTACTTGAAATACGAAGGGGACTGAGTTGATCTCCTGTGTGTTTGTTTAGCTACCGAAGCATATGTTCTGACCCGTTATTGTTGCATTGCCCCATCAGTTCACCGATGGTTTTTCTAGGGTTATTTGAGACAACTCCTATTGTAGTCCAGCATAAATGCGGAAAGTATAGATAAGATAAATAGAAGCTGAAATAGTACACTAATCTAATACGCACATATAACAAACAACATTGCATAAGTACCAAAAATATACCAGGAATCACATATGAAGGTTGTTTCACATTGGTGATATCACATAGAGAATGGCGATGAACAATCTGCCCATCTTCTTGATGGTTTTTTAAACAATCTGACTTGTTGGTGCGATAAGATGCCCACCTCCATGCGTTGATAAGATCCCTATGGTCTACCATATGTACCACATGTATGAGAGTTAGTGAATAAAAATAGTATGAGCAATAGGTTTATTTTGGTTATGTTTAGTCAGGCCAGATATATGCAGGTTATGTCTAGAAATATCTTAGATGAAGTTGATACAACATCTAGGAAACCAACACTGTGAACTCTGCAATTTAAGGAGCAATATATAGTTACGTTATTAAAACGAATTCATCACATACTAAACGCTCTCAAATACTAATTTATGTCATCCTAAGAGTAGTCAGAAAAATCACGCCAAACAACTTACCAGACTTTGGAACGGAAGGCTGATTCTCCTTTTGTAACCTGGCCATATCCTCATATTTTTTCTTCCGATAAGCTGTGTGCTTCTGTGCATTGAAATGTTCCCTTGCTTCATCAGCGTATTTCTTGCGTTCATAAAATACAGATCTCCTTGCATGCTGCTCGTAAGTTGTGTCATCTGCATTATGTTAAAAGTATAAAACAGAAAACCCGTAAAGGTCATCTCGGAAAAGGGAATAAACCTCACCGATGCTCTACCAGAAATGTCGGTTCAGAAAGTGGATAAGCATGCTTGGAAAATACCTTCATTATCATCTTGTAGCTTAGTCATTATCATCTTGTAGCTTAGTCGTACCATCCTTATTATTCTCAAAAGTCTCAGCATCCTGAATTTCAAAGGATCTTGCCCTACAACTTAACAATCAACACAAAATGCGGTAGGTTGTACATGCGTGACGCCCGGATAGTTAAGCTACAGTAACCCTCTACTAATTATGCCACGTCACCTCGGTAACTGTAGATAATCTCGCGTTGATTCAAAACCGATTCTAATTCAATTTCAAAACCAAGGCAAATAACAAAAGTTTTCAAATATCAAAACAAAAATGTTCGGAATGTGACATAATTAAGTTTACTAAATTAGGTGCAACCTATGTATTTTTCCAAAACTAAAATGTTTAGGAAATGTGAGAAAACAAAAAAGGAAATAAATAAAAAGGGAAAAGAATAAAATTAGAAAAACAAAACTAAAAAAACACAACACCCTGCCCAAATGGGCTAAAAGGCCCAGCTGGCAACCCACTGGGCTGACCGGCCCATCACCACTCCCTTATTCCCTGGTGCCGAAACCCTAACCCCCTAACCGCACCACTTCCCCCACTCCCTCGTTCTGTCCTCCCCATCCCCGGTCCAATCTGGATCGGGGAAACAACCCCCTCTCTCCTCTTCCCCCGATCGGATCTAGATCGGGGCAGTGGGCCCCGAACGCCATCGCCTCTCTCCTTCGCCCCCCTCGATCCACATCAGGACCCCGCCTCCTCGACGCATCACCGGTGCTGCCCCGCACGTCGCTCACCTCGTCCTCACCCTCCTCCACGTTCTTGGACCGGGAAGGGCCCCTGACGCCGCCATCCGCCGCACCGTCGCCGGAAACGCATCTCCGGCCCCTTCCCCGAGCATACCTTTGCACAACTACAGGGTCGGTGAGGACCTCCCCTTCCGACCCCGTTTTCCCTCCCTACGGTCACCGCGCTCCCGCTCGCGCTCAACCATGCGGCAACCGACCGCAGGTCGTGCCACCACCCCCCCCACTCAACGCGGCCTCACTCCCCCGCTGTTCGCCCACATGCAGCGCCCGCCCTGCCGTGGCCTCGTCTCCGGCCGTATCCGCCTTCACCGCCCCCTCGCACAACCCCCTCCCCCCTGCCGTGCTCTGCTGCAGTCCGCCACTCGGCCAGCCTCGCCGGTGCCGTTCCCGGCCGGCTTCGCCGCGGCCCCGGTCATCGCCCGACGCCAGCACCCATCTGCGTCGCTTGGCCCTGGCCTGGTCCGGCGCTGCTAGCACCCGCCGCCCGCAGCCCGTAACCGCTAGCGCCCAGCTCCCGTTAGACCTAATAGGCCACTGCCATTCGAGGCCCAAGCCCCAGAATCATTAAAAAAGAGATTAAAATAATAATAAAAATAATAAATAATTAATTAATTAAAGAGTTAATTAACTTAATTAACCTGTGTAAATTAATCTAATTACCTAATTTTTTGTAGCTAATAGAGACTGACTGGTGGACCCCATCTAGTTAATTAAACTAATAAAATTTCTGTTAAAACATGTACCTATGACACATGGGTCCCACTGGTCCCTTTGACCAGTCAAACTGCTGACTGGGATAACCCAGTCAATGACATGCAGACCCCCTGAGCCCTTTGACTAGTGAAACGTCTTTGTTGACTGCTGACTGGGCAGTCAACCGGACCCCACCTTCCAGCCCCTGGCACAAACAGCTGGGTACACTTCGGTGTACCCATAGCGTTTTAATCAATTATTTCTGTTTTTAATAAATTCTAGAATATTGATAAAACTTTAAAAAATGATATAAAATAAACCATAACTCGGATGAAAAAACTTTGTACATGAAAGTTGCTCAGAACGGCGAGACAAATCCAGATACGCAGCCCGTTCGTCCGCCACGCGTCCCTAGCATAGTGAACCTGCAACATTTCACCTCCGGTTCATCTGTCCGAAAACGCAAAACACCGGGGATACTTTCCCGGATGTTTCCCCCTTTCGCCGGTATCACCTACTATCACATTAGGGCACACCTAACACCGCTCATTGTCATGTCATGCATCGTCATGCTTATGTTCGCATTGTATCTACTGTTTCTTCCCCCTCTTCTCTTCGGTAGACTACGAGACCGACGCTGTTGCTGCCTAGTTCAACTACGGAGTTGACGATCCCTCCTTCTTGCCGGAGCAACCAGGCAAGCCCCCCCCCCTTGATCACCAAATATCGCCTATTCTTCTCTCTACTGCTTGCATTAGAGTAGTGTAGCAGGTTACTGTTCGGTTACTCCTATTCTATTGCATAGCCTGTCTTTGTTGCTATAGTTGTTGATACCTTACCCGCAATCCTAAATGCTTAGTATAGGATGCTAGTTTATCATCTTTGGCCCTACATTCTTGTCAGTCTGCCTTGCTATACTATCGGGCCGTGATAACTCGGGAGGTGATCACGGGTATATACTATACCTATATACATACTATACAGATGGTGACTAAAGTCGGGTCGGCTCGTCGAGTACCCGCAAGTGATTCGGATATGGGGGCTGAAAGGACAGGTGGCTCCATCCCGGTAGAGGTGCGCCTGGGTTCCCGACGGCCCCTGACTATTACTTTGAGGCGGAGCGACAGGGAAGGTTGAGACCACCTAGGCGAGAGGTGGGCCTGGCCTTGGTCGGTGTTCGTGGTTACTTCATAATAACACGCTTAACGAGATCTTGGTATTTGATCTGAGTCTGGCCACTGGCCTATATGCACTAACCAACTACGCAGGAACAGTTATGGGCACTCAACGTCGTGGTATCAGCCGAAGACTTCTTGACATCAACGACTGAGTGGTGCTTGCCGAGTTGGACCCCGTAACGCAACTTCCTTTGTAATGGAGGTTGCTAGGTCTGCTCACCGGCCGCCCGTGCAACGTGCAAGTGTGCAATGGGCGATGGGCCCAGACCCCTGCGTGCATAGGATTTAGACCGACGTGTTGACCTCTCTGTTGTGCCTAGGTGGGGCTGCGACGTGTTGATCTTCCGAGGCCGGTCATGACCCAGGAAAGTTTGTCCGGCCAGAGGGATTGAGCGTGTTGGGTTATGTGGTGCACCCCTGCAGGGAAGTTTATCTATTCGAATAGTCGTGTCCCTTGGTAAAAGGACGACCCAGAGTTGTACCTTAACCTTATGACAACTAGAACCAGATACTTAATAAAACAGACCCAGACAAGTTCCAGAGACAACCCAGTGATCGCTTTTCCGCAGGCGACCATAGGAGGATCGCCGGGTAGGATTATGCTATGCGATGCTACTTGGAGGACTTCCATCTACTCTCTTCTACATGCTGCAAGATAGAGGCTGCCAGAAGTGTAGTCTTTGATAGGACTAGCTATCCCCCTCTTATTCTGGCATTCTCCAGTTCAATCCACCATATTGCCTCTTTACACATATACCCATGCATATGTAGTGTAGATCCTTGCTTGCGAGTACTTTGGATGAGTACTCACGGTTGCTTTGCTTCCTCTTTTCCCCCTCTTTCCTTTTCTTCTCGGATGCCGCAACCATACGTTGGAGCCTAGGATCTAGACACCACCGTCAACGACGACTCCTACTACACTGGAGGTGCCTACTACTACATGCAGGCCGCTGCCGACGACCAGGAGTAGTTTAGGAGGATCCCAGGCAGGAGGTCTGCGCCTCTTTCGATCTATACCCTAGTTTGTGCTAGCCATCTTATGGCAACTTGTTTAACTTATGTTTGTACTCAGATATTGTTGCTTCCGCTGACTCGTTTATGTTAGACCACTTGTAGTCGAGCCCTCGAGGCCCCTCGCTTGTAATATGATGCTTGTATGACTTATTTTACTTTTAGAGTTGTGTTGTGATATCTTCCCGTGAGTCCCTGATCTTGATCATACACGTTTGCGTGCATGATTAGTGTACGATTGAATCGGGGGAATCACAAGTTGGTATCAGAGCCGGCTGCCTGTAGGAATCCCCTTCCAAACTCCTTGGCCGAAGTTGAGTCTAGTCATTAAAACAATTTTTACTAACTTGGCTGTGCGGCTTACGGGCCCACGTCACCATTGGGTGGTGTTAGGATCTTTTATTCCTCGACCTATACTCTGGGACTCTGATCTCTCTTATATTCGGGTTAAATAATTTTTGCTAAAACTCTAACATTAGGTTCTCGTAACAACTTTCTCCCGGAGAGCTCCTTATTATAGACGATCGCCTGCTGCACCGAAAGATTCGGAAGATACTCTCCGATATTCCCTTGGGACTATGTACCATCGCTTTTGCAATTCCCTTCAATCGATAAACCCCCTATGGATAAGCACGTACACTTGCCATTCATACAATCATTCTGCGTTGATCTTGTTATTACAAGAAACCCCGTAATTCTCTCTATTGTTCTGAGAATATTTTTTTGTGCCTACTGCCTTGCAGTTCTTGCCACCTGAATACCCCTACGGATAATTTCTCACACTCACCGAGTATCTGCCCATCCCCAGTTGATTCATGAATTTCACAAAAGTCTTGAAATACCATTCGGTCTTTCGAAAATCCTGAGCAACATATTGCTCTTGAAATTCTTGCTTGCTTGCGTTATGGTTAATCCCATAAGTCTCGTAATCTTATTGGCATCCCTGGTCATTATCATTTTGAGTCTGTTGATTCAATATGATGTGAATGCTCACAATCCTCAATCAGATCCTAGAATTCGTCCTTCTGGTTCAGACGTCATTTTAAACATGAGTTGGATCTCGACCAATCAAATTGTCGTCGATTGTACCCCTAAGCTTACTCAACTTATCCATCCTCAATCAAAGCATTTGATTCTGAACCCTTGATTTGGAAATCATAATCCCTTTACATTTGAGCTTTGAATTAGTCAGTTGTTTCTATCATCTGATCCCCTTGCATTCTTTCTTCTTCTGGTTGAGTACCGATGCTCACATCAGATCCCTTGTGGACCGCCAGATCCTTTGTTGGATTTCATCCGACATCATCCTTCATATTCAATAACCTTGTGAGCCTTTCCACGGGTATATAATGCCTTTGGTAAAATTGTATCCTTACCTTCTCATCCATGCTCTACTTTCAAGCTGGTATATTTTACTCCTGAAGTTTGTGCTATATGTTCCTAAGATGCCCCGATGGGTTGAACCTATGCCTTCCCTAATATGTGTAAGCTCATAAGTTATGCGAGTTATACTCTGCTAGCTTTTTGTCAGATTAAATTCCAACACTACAACTTCTTCAAATGCGAGAAGTGAATGAAAGGTTATGCATTAGAGAAGTGGGAGTCGACCTTGAACCTTGTGTTCATGCCCATGGACACGATGTATATATTATCATGGAAGCTTCTCTTAAAATTAATTTCCCCCTTGATATAAGGTCATCTTATATCCGGGACTTGGTCTATTGCAATCAGGGTACCAGCCTTATTGTTTTTCTTTGATCCCATTTCTCGGACAAGTTAAAGTACTTGTCTTCTGCAGATCATTACACCTATACAACCCTTATTCTATCCTACCTTTGAGTATTAAACCCTGGTATCTCGAGGATATCATGCTATTGCCCTACCCCTTTTTGAACTTTTGGTGAAGTAGTACCCTTTTCTTGTCATAGTCACTCCATGGGTTCTGGGTTGTCATCAACCGAGAACCCCGCATAGTGAATCGAATCAACGTTGTGATTCAATACTCCAAGTACTTGGATGCTGGGAAGTTTAATACTCCATCATGTCATTCCTAGCCTGATCGGCTACATCATTATCATGAAAAACTTTAACCGTGCTACTTGGTCCTTCCCGGAGCACAAATTTCGACGGTGAGCTAATCTTACGTTGATCTTCCTCGTCATATCATTTATCCTTGAACAACAAACTTGATTTCGAGTTTGTGTCATACCCATGGTTCCAATAACCTTTCACTTCATCATTCCTTTGACTGGATGTCATCGCCGATCGATTACATCTTCATGAAATTTCTCGACAAATGTAATGTGATCATCATCAACATTATGATATCTTCCAGGATGACAATTGAATTCATGATGAAAAGTACCATCCTTGCCCTTGATGCTTTGTATTATCATCGGCCACTTTAATTACCTCCGTTCAACACAAACTTCTTTGTGTTTTGTGTATACCTTGAGTTCCTTGCTATCCAGCATTTATTCTTCTTTACCTTGGAGTTTTACCATCTCTTATACCAAGAATGTCATGAGAATTTCACCTCCTCTTATGCATTCTTGGTACAAGTGATACTTCCTGCCATCTCCGTTCATTCCTTTGTCCCCATGTTGATTCTAACCGGAAAACCGACAATTGAACTATGATATGTGAGAATTCAAAATTTCTAGCGACCCTATTGCTTTCAAGTTAATGGTCAACCACTCATTCTTAGACTATTGGTTATTGGATCACCATTCTAACTTGATCGTGCACCCTAAGCCCATATTTCGGGTGCAACTTTCAACCAATGTTTAAGTGTGTATGTTTTTCCTCGAGCATACATCATTATATCATTTGATATGACAAATGTTATCTCCTTGTTCACATAATTGTAGGAATCCATCTTTTTGGAAATCTCGATGAATTGTCGTTGAGTCCATCAACCACCTCCTTATCCTCTCCTTGGTTTAATGATGAACTCTTGTTTCAGAACTCGCTTTCATAGTTCATTTCCCCGAGAACCTTACAATGTCATCTCGACAATTTGTATTGCACCTTTCTTCTTAGGCATCCTGAGTATGAGGTATCCTGCCACCTATCAGAACTGAATCTCGGTTTGATATGATGGTTGAAACATATTTCCAAGAGTTATAACGCTGGTCTTTATATGACCCGGTAAGGTGGTGTCATACCTAGCACCACTTGGCCGGAGGACCTAGTGTTATAGTTTCCTTTTTAACAAGGTTAACCATTCTTCCATGAGGAAATTCAATGACTTGTTTAATAAGTTTTTCCTGATGGATCCTTTGTGTATCCAAAGTCCGACCTTTTCTTGAAGAACATGTCAATGCTATCTCGAAGCATGTATGTGGTACTCTGATTTTCAATAAGAACATTTGAAGCACAATGCTAAATTTTCTTTATCATTTATCCTAACACCGTTGTATGGGTAATATCTTGAGATTCCTTCCCCCTTACTTAAATGGTTTTCTACTTTCTATCCTGTCATGGATATAATGCTCCGCTTGTCCTTGGGAAGGTATACCACCGAAATATGTGTGTATACACATTTTCCTTTCCATTGTTCTGTTTAAACCTGATAATCACTTTTCCTTCCATTGGTTTGTTTAAAACTTCTTGTGATCTATATTATATAAGCAATAATATTTCCATGCTTATGTAAACACCTCGGTGTACCATTCTGTCGGCAAGACCCTGTTACTAATGTTGATGACATTCCGGTAGCCACCGATGGACGGGAACTTTGCCTATTGGTCCGCCTCGTTCAACGAGCAGGAAAATGGTTCTCTTCGTCCCTCGCCCTTGGTACCAATGTTGTTGCCGACATAACTGACAGACTATCCTCTGACATGCCTTGCTTACATGATCGTGCAAGACGTCATCGCCCTTCCTACTTTTAACCCGCATCGTGGGCCCATAACCCACAGTTCCACATGATCGAAACCTGACTCTCTTGTACACCATGTTGTCAAAGTTATTCCTCGCACTTGACTTCTTATGTAACTCACGGGCCATCTGCCAAGTGATCTATTCTGGTATCGGACACAATACTTATTCACATTGCTTTCGACCCCTTTCACGCCCTGTTTCAGGCATCAAACGATTGCCTGCCCGCTCGAAACTTCTCATGATACCTCCTTACTTTGCTCTTGATATTTTCTTAAGTTTCAATTTGAGAGTTACTTCTGCCACCTTCCTCGATGTTATGGACTAGATAATCGACCTTGTAGAGGTTCGTTCTCCCGCAATACCCCCTTATTCCTTTGTAAGTACGATGGAACCCCCGAAGAAAGGATGCCGACTTCATCTTGATGACCTGAAGCAGAAAAATGAAGACATCAATATAATGGCTCGACCACTTCGAGAAGAGGAACCAAGACCATGAAGATTCGTTAGAATTTCGTAACCAGACCTTTCCCCCTTAGTCCCCCTCTTAAATCTCGGGACGAGATTTCTTGTAGTGGAGGAGAATTGTGACGCCTGGATGGTTAAGCTACAGTAACCCTCTGCTAATTATGCCATGTCACCTCAGTAATTGTAGATGAACTCGCGTTGATTCGAAACCGATTATAATTCAATTTCAAAACCAAGGCAAATAACAAAAGTTTTCAAATATCAAAACAAAAATGTTCGGAATGTGACATAATTAAGTTTACTAAATTAGGTGCAACCTATGTATTTTTCCAAAACTAAAATGTTTAGGAAAGGTAAGAAAACATAAAATAAAATAAAGAAAAATGGAAAAGAATAAAAACAGAAAAACAGAACGAAAAAAACACAACCCCCTGGCTAAATGGGCCAAAAGGCCCAGCTGGCAAGCCCACTAGCCTGACCGGCCCGTCCCCACTCCCTTATCCCTTGGTGCCGAAACCCTAACCCCCTAACTGCACCACTTCCCCCACTCCCTCGTTCTCTCCTTCCCATTCCCGATACAATCTGGATCGGGGAAACAACCCCCTCGCTCCTCTTCCCCCGATCGGATGTAGATCGGGGTAGCGGGACCCGGACGCCATCGACTCTCTCCTTCGCCCCCTCGATCCACATTAGGACCCCACCTCCTTGATGCATCACCGGCGCTGCCCCGCCCGTCGCTCACCGTCGTCCTCACCCTCCTCCCCGTTCTTGGACCGGGAAGGGCCCCCGACGCCGCCATCCGCCGCACCATCGCCGGAAACGCATCTCCGGCCCCTTCCCCGAGCATACCTTTGCACAACTATAGGGCCGGTGAGGACCTCCCCGTCCGACCCCGGTTTCCCTCCCTACGGTCACCGCGCTCCTGCTCGCGCTCAACCACGCGGCAACCGAGCGCAGCTCCCACCCCCCCCCCCGACGTGGCCTCGCTCCCCCGCTGTTCGCCCACATGCAGCGCCCGCCCTGCCATGGCCTCGTGCGACCCCCCCTCCCCGTCCTCTGCTGCAGTCCGCCACTCGGCCAGGCTCGCCGGTGCCATTCCCGACCGGCTTCGTCGCGGCCCCGGTCGTTGCCCGACGCCGACACCCATCTGCGCCGCTCGGCCCTAGCCTGGTCGGGCGCCGCTAGCACCCAGCGCCCGCAGCCCATAACCGCTAGCGCCCAGCGCCCGTTAGACCTGATAGGCAACTGCCATTCAGGGCCCACGCCCTTGAATCATTAAAAAAAGAGATTAAAATAATAATAATAATTAATTAATTAAAGAGTTAATTAACTTAATTAACCTGTGTAAATTAATCTAATTACCTAAGTTTTTGTGGCTAATAGAGACTGACTGGTGGACCCCATCTAGTTAATTAAACTAATAAGATTTCTATTAAAACATGTACCTCTGACACATGGGTCCCACTGGTCCCTTTGACCAGTCAAACAGCTGACTGGGATAACCCAGTCAATGACATGCAGGCCCCCTAAACCCTTTGACTAGTCAAATGTCTTTGTTGACTGCTGACTGGGCAGTCAATCGGACCCCACCTGCCAGCCCCTGGCGCAAACAACTAGGTACACTTCTGTGTACCCATAGCGTTTTAATCAATTATTTCTTTTTTTAATAAATTCAAGAATATTGATAAAACTTAATAATATAAAATAAATTGTAACTCGGATGAAAAAACTGTGTACATGAAAGTTGCTCAGAACGGCGAGACGAATCCGGTTTCGCAGCCCGTTCGTCCGCCACACGTCCCTAGCATAGTGAACCTGCAACATTTCACCTTCGGTTCATTTGTCAAAAAGGCGAAACACCGAGGATACTTTTTCGGATGTTTCCCCCTTTCGCCGGTATCACCTACTATCGCGTTAGGGCACACCTAACACCGCTCATTGTCATGTCATGCATCATCATGCTTATGTTTGCATTGTATTTACTGTTTCTTCCCCCTCTTCTCTCCGGTAGACTATGAGACCGACGCTGTTGCTGCCCAGTTCGACTACGGAGTTGACGACCCCTCCTTCTCGCCAGAGCAACCAGGCAAGCCCCCCCCCCCCTGATCACCAGATATCGCCTATTCTTCTCTCTACTGCTTGCATTAGAGTAGTGTAGCATGTTACTGTTTGGTTACTCCTATTCTGTTGCATAGCCTGTCTTTGTTGCTACAGTCATTGATACCTTACCCGCTATCCTAAATACTTAGTATAGGATGCTAGTTTATCATCATTGGCCCTACATTCTTGTCAGTCTGCCTTGCTATACTATTGGGCCGTGATCACTCGGGAGGTGATCACGGGTATATACTATACCTATATACATACTATACAGATGGTGATAAAGTCGGGTCATCTCGTCGAGTACCCGCAAGTGATTCGATATGGGGGCTGAAAGGACAGGTGGCTCCATCCCGGTAGAGGTGGGCCTGGGTTCCCGACGGCCCCCGACTGTTACTTTGAGGCGGAGCGACAGGGCCGGTTGAGACCACCTAAGCGAGAGGTGGGCCTGGCCTTGGTCGGCGTTCGCGGTTACTTCATAATAACACGCTTAACAAGATCTTGGTATTTGATCTGAGTCTGGCCACTGGCCTATACGCACTAACCAACTACGCCGCAACAATTATGGGCACTCGACGTCGTGGTATCAGCCGAAGCCTTCTTGACGTCAGCGACTGAGCGGCGCTCGCCGGGTTGGACCGATTAACATAACTTCCTTTGTAATGGAGATTGCTAGGTCCGCTCATCGGCCGCCCACGCAACATGCAGGTGTGCAATGGGCGATGGGCCCGGACCCCTGCGCGCATAGGATTTAGACCGGTGTGCTGGCCTCTCTGTTGTGCCTAGGTGGGGCTGCGACGTGTTGATCTTCCGAGGCAGGGCATGAACCAGGAAAGTGTGTCCGGCCAGAGGGATCGAGCGTGTTGGGTTATGTGGTGCACCCCTGCAGGGAAGTTTATCTATTCGAATAGTTGTGTCCCTCGATAAAAGGATGACCCGGAGTTGTACCTTGACCTTATGACAACTAGAACCGGATACTTAATAAAACACACCCAAACAAGTTCCATAGACAACCCGGTGATCGCTTTTCCACAGGGCGACGAGAGGAGGATTGCCGGGTAGGATTATGCTATGCGATGCTACTTGGAGGACTTCAATCTACTCTCTTCTACATGCTGCAAGACGGAGGCTGCCAGAAGCATAGTCTTCGATAGGACTAACTATCCCCCTCTTATTCTGGCATTCTGCAGTTCAGTCCATCAATATTGCCTTTTTACACATATACCCATGCATATGTAGTGTAGATCCTTGCTTGCGAGTACTTTGGATGAGTACTCACGGTTGCTTTGCTTCCTCTTTTCCCCCTCTTTCCTTTTCTTCTCGGATGCCGCAACCATACGTTGGAGCCCAGGATCCAGACGCCACCGTCGACGACGACTCCTACTACACTGGAGGTGCCTACTACTACGTGCAGGCCGCTGTCGACGCCCATGAGCAGTTTAGGAGGATCCCAAGCAGGAGGCCTGCGCCTCTTTCGATCTGTATCCCAGTTTGTGCTAGCCATCTTATGGCAACTTGTTTAATTAACTTATGTCTATACTCAGATATTGCTGCTTCCTCTGACTCGTTTATGTTTGGGCACTTGTATTCGAGCCCTCGAGGCCCCTGGCTTGTAATATGATGCTTGTATGACTTATTTTACTTTTAGAGTTGTGTTGTGATATCTTCCCGTGAGTCCCTGATCTTGATCGTACACGTTTGCGTGCATGATTAGTGTATGATTGAATCAGGGGCGTCACAACATGAAGGAGAACACCCATAAATATTATTACTCATGTCACATGAAATAGTCTGAGTCAGTACCATTTGTATGTTGCGCTACAGATGTGTCAAAATCCAGTGTTATATTACTTAGAGCCGTCAACGAAGAATCATGAGCATCATCAACATGTAGCAATTTTGAACCATCTGTAGAGTTGTAATCAGGATGAATACAAGACAAATGAATCAAAGGAGACATATGAAGTAGCCAACATTCTCAGCAATAAGAACTCAAACATCGTACCTAGTTCGGTCATTGAACTATCGTCAACATTATCAGCTACGGGAGTGTTGCATGCATTGTATTCTTCAACAATTTCACCGCTTGTAAGGACTGCAACACAAAATGCATACAGATTGTGCCTGTCAAAAATGGACATTAGGCAACACTTCTCAGTAATATCCACACCTAATTTTACCTGGTTCTGTCGCGTAAATATTGTCGAAATTTTCAGATACGGGCAAGATGTTTGGGTTGTATTCTTCATCATTTACCCCTTTCGTAAGGCATGCAACACAATTTATTGTCAGAAAAGCACGTAACGCATGTGTACAAATTTATGTTAGAGTGCATCATGCCTGTAGTTACGTCCTCTTCTGGTTCTTGTTCACCGGCCGTACTTTTTGAATTCCCCATACGCAGGTACCAAAAAGATCCCTGTCATGAATGACCATTGCTTGATGGCAAGAATATTTGAAATAGCGGATGTTTAGCCAAGCCAACTATAATTGATGATGAACTCCTTTTTGTTTAATATACTCATTTTTGTGAGTGAGCCTTGATGTTTTTTAGCATCACACTGTCTAGGCATGTCTTTATCTACTGATGTTGGACATCTAAGGGACACTTGAGGCAAACCAGTGATGCTCCCTAAATGCAAATACTCACCAACACCAGAAAGGTCTTGATGTGGATCTTCGAGATGACAGTCTTGCAGTGATTCTTCACGACACAAAGAAGGTAAGTGTTCTTATTTGATGTACATGATTGATATGCATTTAGTTTTTGGCTAAGCTGATTGATATGCATTTAGTTTTTGATGTACACGATCAATATGATCATTTGCTGTCATTTGTACAAGACATCTTACTTGCATTTGACTTGCAGTGTTATCACAGTTTATCACAGTTTAGATTGGCTACAGTTTTGGATGTCCACAAACTGAACAAACAAAAGGCACAAATGATATTTACTGGTATCCAGGATGTGCTGTCTGATAATATAAGCGATCTGGCCCACTTGGCTAAGTAATTAGGACAGTTTAGTTACTTGATCAGACTCTATATCATGCAGAATTTGGAAGCAGGCTTAGAAAAATACCACCAAGCTTGAAATTATAAAAAGAGGCAATTAATAAATTCCTGTCTTAATTTTAGGCTTATACCAGGAATCTTGAAGAGGCAATTTTAGTCGGTAGTGTGCTTACAAATTTCAAATTGTATGATCATATTGCTGTTCGGTGATTCTCTCCATAATTGTGTCTGCTATTTTTTTTTAGAATTTTCTAGCTCTGGTGGTCGCGCCTCCGAGGACGCCGGCGGAGGAGACATGTGCAAATTACAGGACATCCGCCTTGACTAGCTGATGGACCTAGGCCTCGACGAGACGCCGAACATCGACCTACCTCTGGTTTTCATGGTACGGTCCCTTACCCTCTCCATCAAACTCGCCCGCTACAGCTGGAACATTAGGAGCTATTGGAAGAATGCAGCCATCACATCTCACGCAATTGGAAGAATTAATGCTATTTTATACTAAAAAAATGAAGCTATGTCAGGGGTAGTAGATACAAAGTCCATTGTCTACAGCGTATAAACCGGAGGCCGTGATTCGGTTTCAACATATACACTTATTTGGTCATACAATCAAAAAAAATAGCATTTAACATGCCCTGATTCACACCCCCATGTGAATAAGTATATGACAGAAATTTCAAAGTTTCGTCTCAGTTAGTACCCATCTTTCTCCATGAAAATACCTCCTGTAATGACTATCTTTCTACATTAGATCTTTCTCCATGAAAATACCAATCTTTCTACATCATAATTTATATATTGTTTCAACATTAGATTTTGTACTTACACATGCAGCCATATATTATAATTCTCCCATGGCTCTCTTCGTTTGTGATAATGAAATGCCACAAAGTTAATCTACTATCCCAACTCAGATTCGGTTAGAAAATGTCTAAGTGAATTGCCACTGCAAAAGTCTACTATGTCATGCCAGATTCAGTTACAAAATGACTAATTGAAATGCCAATAAGCACCATCAGAAGTTAGAAATCAGTTTTCTGAATATTGATGCAGTGTGCCTATAGAATGCTACTATTGAAGAAGTATTCTGAATATTGGTATCTGTATTGTTTTGCATCCACCTGTGAAATCTTACGGATGGTTTGCATGCATGCCTACTTATGTTGACGCCATGTAATTTGCATCTACTTTTTATCACACCCCTCTGTTTTCTCTTACTGATGCGTAGCATGCCTGCCGGCCTCTGTTTTCACTGTAACAGGTTACTGAAGTGCAGTCACAGGCACTGGCAATTAAATTGTCTAACTGATGTGTGCTGGGCCTCATATTCCTGGCGTATGAGAGGTGTTGGCTCTTAGTATAAAACTGGCTTTATGTGATGTGATGCAATGTCTGTTAGGAGTAAACTGCGATGGCCATTGTGAAAGCACTACCAACTGAGATGTGATGGTTGTATGAGATGCGATGGGTGTATGAGATGTGATGGTTGTATGAGGTGTGATGGCTGTATGAAACTGGACATGTTCTCGAACACGATCAAATAATACCTATGTATAGGCGGCGTCTCCTCGGCGGCGGATCCTGGACGTGTTTGGCGGCGGTGGATCAATGCATCGGGGTCCGCGTCCAGATGGGGATCTCTGGATCGGCTTTCGGCTTGAGAAGGGCAGCGGGTTCGTTGTGCGAGTGGGGCGCCTTTGATGTGAGACCGAGGGCGGCGGCGAAGGGATGAAGGGCGGCGGCGGCGAAGGGATGAAGGCGGCGACGAACGAGGGCAGGGAGTCTAGCGTGCGAGTCGTTCTCGCTCGAGGGCAGGTGACGTCCCTCGTACGTGTGGGTTTTTTTTCATAGGTTTTTTTTCGTAGGTTTTTTATCGTCGTAGATTTTTTCTTCGTCGCTTGTCTCGGGCGCGATCGGTGGTTAAGACCTGAAGAGCGGGGTGCTGGTGGAGGACTCGGTACGTGGTTTTTTCGGTTAGTGGCGGGTCTGCGTGAGGTGGGAGGAGGTACCAAAATAGGTACAAAAAACCGGGTGAGGCAGGACGAAAATAAACCTGAAGCGGAGACTACCAACTGAGACATTAGGAGTAGAGATTGGCGAAGAAGGAGAGGGGAAGGTGGAGGGAAGGCCGGCGGCGGGCTAGGGTTACGTCTCTTGAGTCACCCCTACTGGAGCGATGCAGGGGCCGAGTTTGTTCACCCTTACCTTTGGACTGCTCGCTTTCCATCATGCCCCTGGTTCCATCTCTTATTTGATTGTCACTGATGTCAACTGTCAATGAATGCATGAATAAAATGGGTGTTGAATGTGAGAAGCAAAACTGGAGTCAGAAGTGTAACAACACACGGGCATTGATCGTGAATATAACACCATTTCTGACACCCAGGGCCCGGCCTGCCTATGGGCCCCACCCGCCGCGCGGCACCACCCACAAGCCGGTACATGCAAGCGATACCTACGAGGAGGAGGCGTCCACGTACCATTCTTCGTCCGGGTGCACGGAGACACGTCGCTTTTGCCACGCGGCGCCCTCCCATTCGCCCAGCCCTTCCTGCCCTCGTGCGCCATTGGCCCATGCGTGCGCCGCGCGCGCGGCCACCACGCGGGTCCGCGCTGTCAGTGAGACGGCGTCCTCGCGCGGCGACGCCACTCCGCTCCTTTATCAAGGCGCGCCTCGCGCTCGCTATCCATCAGGGGGTTTTTGGTTGCCAGGGTTCGGAGTTCGGTACACAGATCGGAAGGGTCTAGAAGCTTCTGGTGGTGACGATGGCGGTCCTCGCGAGGTCGGCCGCCGCCGTGGCTGCGCTCGCGCTCGCGCTGCTCGTGTCGGCCGTCGCCGGCGAGGTCTTCTTCCAGGAGAAGTTCGACGGTGAGCCGCCCTTAGATCCCACCCCCCCCCCCCCCCCCCCCCCCCTCTATCGTAGCTCGCCTGTTCTAGATCCAGTCGTACTTGTAAGTCGTTTTGTGCCTGAATTCTCGCCGTGAATTGTGCCTGACAACCATAAACACAGATGGATGGGAGGATCGGTGGGTCAAGTCGGAGTGGAAGAAGGAGGACAACACGGCCGGCGAGTGGAACCACACCTCCGGCAAATGGAACGGAGACGCTGACGACAAAGGTAATTTTCGTCGCCGGATTTCGTTTTGTTCTGTTCTGTTCTGATCGGCGGCGAACGGGGGACTGAATCGCTCTGTTTCCGCAGGCATCCAGACGTCGGAGGACTACAGGTTCTACGCCATCTCGGCGCAGTACCCGGAGTTGAGGAACAAGGACAAGACCCTGGTGCTGCAGTTCTCCGTCAAGCACGAGCAGGACCTCGACTGCGGCGGCGGCTACATCAAGCTCCTCCCCGCCGACGTCGACCAGAAGAAGTTCGGCGGTGAGACCCCATACAGGTTCGTTGTCGTTGGTTCAGTCCATCTCCGATCTGTTTTAAACTTTTAATGGCTGGTTGATCATTCATGCCCTGGTTTGATTCGAATCGCAGCATCATGTTCGGGCCGGACATCTGCGGGTACGCCACCAAGAAGGTGCACGCGATCCTCACCAAGAACGGCAAGAACCATCTGATCAAGAAGGAGGTGCCCTGCGAGACGGACCAACTCACGCACGTCTACACCTTGATCCTCCGGCCCGACGCCACGTACAGCATCCTCATCGACAACGTCGAGAAGCAGTCCGGCAGCGTCTACGATGACTGGGACATCCTTCCTGCCAAGAAGAAGAGGGATCCTAATGCCAAGAAGGTGAGGTTCAGAGATAATCCGTCGTTGGTAGCCATGGTTATGGTGTTTTTGTGACAGATGTGATAAGTCGTTAATATAACATTGTGTGCTGATGGTTGCAGCCAGAGGACTGGGAGGACGAGGAGTTCCTTCCTGACCCCGAGGACAAGAAGCCAGAGGTAGCTTTCCCTTTGTTGCTGCACAATTTGGATGATAATAATGTTGTAGCATGAGTATTGATTTTGGCCAATGCCATAATACTGAGCTAAGCCGAACTGTTCATTATATTCTGTGTTGTGTCTCACAAATCTACGGATGCAAAGTGTCCATTAGACAATCCTAACTGCACAACATGAGTTTCCACATTCTTGTTATAAACTGTTGTTTGTCTTTGATGCTTTGCCTCTAGTGGTTTCCTGTCTGACTCAGATTGTTTGCAGGGGTATGATGACATTCCCAAGGAAATCACTGAACCTGATGCAACGAAGGTGCACATTTCCCCATTCTTAAAACAGTTTTACTTTGTGTTCTGTTGCCTCTTGTATGCAATTTCTCACATTGGTCAATATTACATACATGGCAGCCTGAGGACTGGGATGATGAGGAAGATGGTGAATGGACAGCTCCAACCATCCCAAACCCGGAGTACAAGGGACCATGGATCCAAAAGGTATAACTATGACAGCATGACTAGTTACTTAATTGTTCTAGACAGGTAGCAATGTGCATTACAAGTTCTGACATGAGACTGTATTCAGAAAATCAAGAACCCTAATTTCAAGGGAAAATGGAAGGCACCTTTGATCGACAACCCAGGTAAACTGAGCTTGCCCACTGTTGTACATTCAGATTAACTGCTGTGCAGTTATCTTTTTTGCTCAACTAATTCAGTGAAACATCAAAGCTCATATGATCTTCTTTCCCTTTGTTCGTGCAGAGTACAAGGACGATCCTTACATCTACGCTTTTGACAGCCTGAAGCACATTGGCATTGAGCTGTGGCAGGTTAGTGCTTCACAAGTTCTGTGAAGCATGGTTAGCATAGCACATTGTGAAGCTTTTGTTGGGACCACTGATATTGATTTCTCCTTCGACCGGCACTAGGTTAAATCAGGAACTCTGTTCGACAACATCCTGATCACTGATGACCCTGAGTACGCCAAGAAGTTCGCGGAGGAGACCTGGGGCAAGCACAAGGATGTATGCCATCTTATCACGAGCAGTTTAAGTTTTGTTTCATTTTCAGTTTTGTTTCGTTTTAGATGTTTGATGTAGAGAGGTAAGTCAATGACTCTCTGCCTTGCAGGCTGAGAAGGCCGCCTTTGATGAGGCCGAGAAGAAGAGGCTTGAGGAGGTATATATGCAAACATCTTCTGTTTGTTATACTGCCTCCTACGCTAAATCCAGTACTAACTACTCTGTTTTCTCCTTGTCAGGAATCCGCAAACACTAAGACCGAAGACAATGACGATGCAGCTGATGTAAGCTGCAAATGAATTTAATTTTATCCTCAACGTTTCTAACTGCTTATATGATGTGTCTCATCTTAACACAAAACTACATTCTCTTACCTGTAGCAGGAGGATGAGGGCAAAGCTGCCGGCGCCAGCGATGAGGAGAACAAGGATGCCTCCGGCGATGAGGAAATTAGCAAGGATGCTTCTTCTTCTTCCGACAAGAAGGACGAGCTTTAGAGTGTGGCAGGCAGGCTCTGTATCTAAACTTTTTCCTCTTGAGGCAGTAGAGCTTCCCATCCAGCAATTAGAAGAACATTTTCTCTGAAAGATGACAGAAGAAGTAATGCAATCTCGGCTCTTGTAATTTGTTATGTGTTTTTTGTCGGACATAGGAAATATAGCGTAGTCATGAATCTATCTCGGTGCCTCATCGCGTTTTTTTTGGAGCATCCTGGTGGAGGTCAACCTTCTACTCCCTCTGTCCCTTAATATAAGACGTTTTCCGACATTAGTCTAGTGCTAAAAAATGTCTTATATTATGGGACGGAGGGAGTAATTAAGTACAGAAGATATAATTTACCTGTCAAAAAAAGCAGAAGAAATAATTCAGCTAAAAAATAGAAGACGAACTGTCCACTTAATAAAGTTAACTTATTGAGAGAAACAGGACCCACAAAAAAAGCCAAAGTGCTTGCAGCACAATAGGTTCATCCTACTCATCAACGGCCTGATTTAGAGGGAAGGAAGAGTCTCAAGCAAGCCCTAAATGTTTTTGCCTCGTTTCAGAAAATTTTGAAATTGTTTTTTCAAGAGAAAAAAAAATGATGATCACTGTCTTAAACCCATACCCAATTCCAAACTACCCGTGTATGTCGCTGTAGTTTTCTGATTGAAGACACTGCAGCTCAGCAGTTTTCAGCAAAACTATATTGTTATGTTCCAGAAGAGATGTGCAAACTACAGTAGAAATGTTGATTTGGAAGATAAACACTACCTGTCTCGAATGGCCAGCCTCTTCGAATTAGCTATGCATGCTACTACTAGTATATAGTTAAACCAAGCACGAACAGAAAACTGCTGGCAAGAGTAGGAAAAACAGATTCATACAGAGAGGGGAAAAAGTACTGTTTTCTTGCAACTGATGAGATATGCCTACGATGTTTATCCCATTTTTTGAAGATGAAATGTTCTTCACATAATAGAAACATTGTTGTATAGAACAACAAAGAGACTCTGAACCGTTCCAGTGCTAAGGCACCATCGTACAACTATCAGGTTTAGCAGTTACAAATAGTTTCTCAAGTCCTAGTTGCGACGCTGTCTTCAGAACAAGTCTTCAACATCATTCACTACTTCACTTCTTCTTGTCAATGTTTGATCTGGAATCTAAACTACAATACCATGAAAAGAAGTGTTTCCCGACTGCGGAGAAAAAAAGGATCCTACTCACGGCACTGATGACTGACCATCAGAGTAGCACTAAGCAGCACACAACAGATTGAGATGTTAGTATGTCAGATATATATGGAAAGCTTAACTCCTCCAAAAGGCATGTATGCTAGCAGAAAGGACTGAGACAAGATGTAATACATTTATACATATGAATTTCACATAAAAAGCAACATTCACACATGCACAACAACATGCAAAATTGTTTACACAACCCTCCAAGACTAATGCAAAGCCTGTTGCTTCAAAGCAAAGGGCGAAACAATGGCAGTCTTTTCAGAGCATTGATTGGTATACAAGTAGCTACTTTGTTAATTACTCTATTTGTCAAACAGCCGATGTGTCTGAACTACTGTTTTCTCCCCCCTCACCACTTGCCTCCTCATAAGGTTTCAACGCCAGCAGATTCTGGTTCTCGCGTCGGGGCACAGGAGTGTAGAAGCCGACAACTGGAATCAGATTGCAGAAGCCACGATCATCCGGCACCTCCGTCACCAACCCTAATTGCAGATCGATTGTGAAGAGGCTATCGATCGTGTCAACGAAAATGACTTGTGCTTCCTCAGTAAAGCCCAGCACGGTCACTCTATAATTTATACCCGGGACCAAGAGATCGCTAGCTGGAAGCAAATTCTCCAAGCAGAAGATGCAGTTCACTACCCATGGTGCATCAGTGGTCGCCTTCCTTGTCCACAGTTTGAGGCGGAGGAGGCAGGCCGGGTCGTCGGGCGGGAGGCGGAGGAGGATCTCTTCGACGAGCTCGTCCGGGATCGCCAGCGGCGAGGCGCGGCGGCGCTGCGGTGGCGGTGCTGATGCCATGGTGGTCGCCGGGTTTGGGTTTGTCGTCTGTGGGGAGGAGCTTCGGTACATCTGCAGGATTGTTATCAATTTATAATTTCTACGGGGTTCGTCTACGGGCCGGACCACGATGGGGACGGGAGGTCCATTTTGAGTCGGACCAGGATCGCTAGTTTTTTCTTTTTCTGTTTCTCAAAAAACAAACTACTTATTTTTCTTTTTAATAATATCTATAAAATTCAATTTCATATACTTACCTAACTCAACCTTTTTCAAACACAATACAGAAGCAAGCGCTCGTACATACGCGCATACACTTACCCTTATGAACGCATACACGCATCCTATGAGCACCTTCGAGCTGACATATCGTCTTGAGATTTTACGAAGTCATCGTAGGCGTTTCGCAGTCAATGAGAACGTCTCCTCTCACTGAACGCGCATCGCTAAAAATCCTGAAATAAATCTAAGATAAATGCGAGCACCAGGACTTGAACCCTGGTGGACTGAGAATACCACTGTCCTCATAACCATCCAGCCACATGTTGGTCCGCCTCGTCTAACTCAACTTGAGATAGCTGAGAGCTCATCATCCATCTGGCAATTAGACCCAAGCTTAAAGCAGCTGTGTGGTACCACGTTTTCCCCTTGTACAACACCGAGGCGCGGGGTTTTGAAACCGAGCACTCGTCTAATTCAAAAATTTCAAGTAAATATAGGCAAGAGCAAAATAAAAGTCTTACAAAGAATGAAACAGTGTTTCTCGCAACTAATGAATCATGTAGACAATAATTATCACAGTTCTTCCGTCATGAAGTAAAAAAATCTTTACAATCCTCAATGTCTGTTCATCACCAAGGCACGGCGTTTTGGCTCTCGGGTGTGCACCCGAGGTGAACAGTAAATTTGTTTAAAATAGAAAAAAGAATTTAAAAACATTTTTTTGTGATGCTAGATGCTCATGCGCGTGAAGTTTGTGCCAAATCTCGTGGAGTTTGTACATTTCAGTAGCTCTTAGCAAAAAAAACAACAACAAATTTTAGGGTTGTAAGAAAGCTTAGTGTTCACTTACTGTTTTGATCGATTTCGTCTTTTTTGCATTGAGCTGCTTAGATGTCCGAACAAGCTGCAATTTGGCAAAGACATCACGCATTGGAATATCTTCAATCTAAGAAAATTCAGATTTTTTAAAATGATTTAGTACTTTTTTTAAAGTTACTCTTCTCCGGGTGTAGATGAACCCGGGATCGAATTTATTAACCGAGAGAAAAGATATTTTTCTACTAAGAAAGTAGTACTATATCTTAACTAAGGTAATGCAAACATTCCTTTTCGTTTACATCTCTTCCAAATGAGCAGTTTAACCTACCATTTTGCTAAGCTAAGATAGTACCGTTGTAGGAGTATGTATGTTTTTTTTTGAGACAATCTCGTATGCTTTATTCATCGCCCATAATGTTTACATGAAGAAAATCAAGGTCTCCTGGTTGTCCTAGCCATACATGACGACCAAAATTTAAAGACAAAGCATATCTAGCGAGATTGTGAGCCTCGAAATTCGAGCTCCTGAACTCATGAACTACTTTATATGAAGAGAAAGTGTTTGCACAAAGTATTATTTCATGCACAATAGCTCGATAGCCAGCCGCCGAGTTCTTCTGGACATCTTCAACCACCCTCTTGCAATCTGTAGCGATTTGAATGGAGTTCTCATATAGATCCTCAGCCAGAGATTGGCCTTCCCTTACTGCTATTGCCTCTAGTGTGCTCACATCTGTGATGAACTCCAGTTTTAAGATCAAAGCACCCAAGAAACTTCCCCTGTGGTCACGGCACACTGCTCCCACGGCACCAAAATCCCCTTGCATGGACACTACCGCATCCACATTCATCTTTGCATGACCCTCTGGCGGAGGCATCCAAGTGTGCTGCCCCAAGCTAGCTCGCTTCGTAACACTGCCAGCTCCTCTATCGATCATCTCCAAGTCCCTAAAAAGAAGAGTATGAAAGAGTTTGTAGTAAATGGACTATCAAAGATCTCTTCATGTATAGCTCTCCTTCTTGCTCGCTAGACTGCCCAAAGTGTCACTACCATCCATATGAAATCCCCCTGCGGCAATGATTCATGCAATGTGAAAATCCAGTTTTTTGCATCCAAAGAAAGATTACCCAGCATGGTCTCCACTGTCTCCTCCGAACAAAGTGACCATACACTCCTGGCCATCACGCAATCTACTAGTGCATGCTTCCAGTCATCTTGCGCAGAACAAAAAGCGCACACCGTCGTAGTAGACATATTCCGGTGGTGTAGCACCCCGGCTGTTAGAATTGTTTCATGGCATAGTCTCCATAAGAATACCTTGATTTCAGATGGAACCTTAATGTGCCACAGGGACGTCCAAGCTTCTTCTTCTTCTGCCTCGTTTGAGTGTCCGCCGACCGGTTGCAGTAATGCTTCACCTTGCAGTTTCATTTTCAACAAAAGTTTGTAGACTGACCTTACTGAAAAAACGCCTCGTTCGTCCTCTCCCCAAGCCCAAAAATCATCGACTCTTCTAGTACACAACGGGATTTTGAGTATCACATTTGCATCAACCGGCAGAAAAGTCGCACGAACCTTGTCCTCCTTCCACTTAGCCGAGGTTGGGTCAATAAGTTCAGCAACACGTGCTGGTCTATCCACCACCAAACACGCTATTGGTCTCATTAGGCCCGATCGGGGGAGCCAGTTTTGGTCCCAGATTCGTGTCTCCTCTCCTGTTCCGATCCTCCGAATCAAACCGTGCACTAGAGCTCCTCTCCCTTCTATGATAGATATCCATATTTGCGAGGGCCTGCTGCCTAGCTCGGCCTCAAGAAAGGACGAGGCAGGGTAATACTTGGCTTGCAAAATCCTGGCACTTAATGTAGAGGGAGTGTGTATAATCCGCCAAGCTTGTCTAGCCAGTAAAGAGAGGTTAAAGAGATCAATATCTCGAAAGCCAAGTCCTCCCAAATACTTTGGTTTAGTGCATACATCCCAAGATATCCAGCATGGTTTCCTTTTCCCTCTTTTACTTCCCCACCAGAATTGCCTGATCGGCGATGTGATACTTTCACAAATACCTCTAGGGAGCCTGAAACATGACATAGAATATACGAGTATAGCCTGAGCCACTACCTTGATTAACACCTCCTTCCTCGCATATGAAAAAAGTTTCTCCATCCATCCTTTAATTTTCTCCCACACCCTGTCCTTTAGATACTTGAAAGTACCATTCTTTGCCTGCCCAACATCCGTTGGCATCCCTAGATACCGATCAGTAAGCTGCTCGTCATAAACCTGCAAAGTGTTTTTGATCCCGTCCCGTGTCACCTGTGGACAACCTTTGCTAAAGAAAATTCATGACTTCTCATTATTCACTCGTTGCCCCGATGCATTGCAGTATGTGTCCAACAGGTTTGACACCACTTCTGCCCCTTCTGTACTCGCCTTGAACAGCAACACGCTATCATCAGCGAAAAGCAAGTGGTTAACAACCGGAGCTGTCGGTGCCACCTGGACTCCCGTGAAAGCTGACGACTGAGGAACTGATTTCAGTAGGCACGAAAGGCCCTCCGCTGCTATCAAAAAGAGATAAGGGGAAATAGGATCTCCCTGTTGAATACCTCTGCTAGGTTTGAACTCCTCCAACTTTTCTCCATTAAACATGACCAAAAAAGAAACTGACTTGATCATATTCATTACCACATTAATCCACTGTTGAGCAAAACCGAGTCTCTCCATCATTGCTTGGAGATAATCCCACTCCATCCTGTCATAGGCTTTCATCATATCCAATTTAAGGGCACATTGGCTATTCTTCTTGGATTTACTCCCCTTCATAAAATGCAGACATTCATATGCCATGATTATATTATCACTTATCAATCTGCCAGGCACAAACACCGATTGTTCCTCTGAGATGATCTCTGGCAGTATTTGCTTCAGCCTGTTTGCAATCACCTTCGAAGCAATTTTATACAATACATTGCGCAAACTTATAGGCCTGAACTGAGTTAACAAGGTTGGGCTCATTACCTTTGGTATAAGAACCAAGAAAGTATCATTGATACACTCTGCATCTTCCTCCGCTCTTACTATCCGGAGAACAGCCTTTGCAACTTCTGCTCTACACACATCCCAATGGCGTTGATAAAAGTGAGCTGGAAAGCCATCCGGACCCGGGGATTTCGTGGGAAACATCTGAAAAAGAGCGGATTTGACCTCCTCATCCGAATAATCTTCACAAAGAATGTCATTCATCTCCGGGGTAACCTTCCTTGGAACATGGCAAAGGACAGCCTCCATGTCCGTCACCCCCTTTGTTGTGTACAGATTCTTGTAAAAAAAGCGTGATCATCTCCTTTAATTCCTCCGGATCATCCACTTGTACCCCTAGTGAACTCATCAGGGCCTTTATCATGTTCTTTTTTCTCCTCATGCTCGCTCTCATATGAAAAAAAATTCGTGTTCTTATCTCCCGCCGAAAGCCACTCTATCCTTGATCGATGTCTCCATAATAATTCCTCTCTATGGTATAGTTCCACCAACCTCTCATTCACCTTCTTCTCCTTGTGGCTTGGGCCCGAACGCCCCTGTGCATTGCGCAACTGCTCAAGCTTCTGTTTTAACTCCTTGATCTCCCTGCGAACTGACCTGAAGGTCCATCTGTCCCATCTCCTCAAATCATTTGAAAGATCGGCTAGCTTGAGTTTTAGATCCTCCACTCTTTCCCCATCCAAAGATGCCGCCCAGGAAGTAGCAATAGTGCTCTTCAAGTCCTCATGGGTCTCCCAGGCAACTTCATAGCGAAATTTTTTGTCCCGTACCTTATCCCACTTCGCGGCCGGGTGGAGCTCTAACTGGATCGGGCCATGGTCCGATGTCGCTGCTGTTAGGTGGTTAAGATATGCCGATGGGAATAGAGCACACCAATTAGTCGACCCAAGCGCCCTGTCTAACCTTACTCTTGTGAAAGAACCACCCGACACCTTCTTCTCAAAAGTCCAGAATCTTCCTTTATAGCCAATGTCCACCAACATGCAAGTATCAACCATATCCCTAAAATCTTGAATCTGAGCATTATTCCTCTCTCCAACCCCCTCATGTTCTTCTAGACGTAAAACCTCATTGAAATCTCCAATACAGAGCCATGGGAGAGTGCTCAAACTTCCTATGTTTCTCATAGTGTCCCAAGTCTGATGTCTCAAGTGAGTTTGAGCCTCACCATACACCAAAGATAGCCTCCACGGGTCAAAACCCGGGTCACGCACCTCGCAATCCAAATGATAGTCAGAATAGCCAGCAATATCAATATTTATTGTATTATTCCAAAACAAACCGATGCCTCTGCTTCTTCCAACACTGCTTACAGCATAACCTTTATCAAAACCTATTGAAGTAGCTAGACTTTCTACCCTAACTTTGTCGATTTGAGTTTGTAGAATACAAAGTAAGGTAGGGGAAAAATTCTTCACGATCTCGCGAAGTTCACGAACTGTCGAGGCTTTGCCCGCACCTCGACAGTTCCAACAAATGATACTCATTGTTCCCGGCGGTACTCCTCACGGGAGCCCGCCAATGCTGCATTGTTTGCTTCATTTCCTCCTTCCTTTCTATCCCCTTCCCCTTCAAAACCCTGCATTCCCATGCTGTCCAACTTCCTTCCCTGGCCTTCACCTTCCTTTGGTCTCTTCACTTTTTTCCTCGAAGAAACATACACTGAGGGCATCGGAGGCACCCCCGACGGCTTCTCCCTCACCACCATCGCCGTGGACACAATTTCTGCTGCTACAACCCCTCCTTTTTCCACTGTTGGCTCGGGCAACATAGTTGTCGTGTTGTCAACCGAGAGACACTTGAGCGAGACTCCAACTGGTCCATTAACCCCCTCCATAGATATGTTCATTCACCTCCCATCCAGCACTTCTGATCCTCCATTATTACCGCTCATGGGGGCTTTATTTTTTCCTCCATCTTGATTCAGAGGCTGCGACTGCCGCTGCAAATCATACTGGTTTGTCTGCGTAGTCTCCCGTCCTCCTTGTGGTCCGTTCGACCCCGATAATTCTCCATGGGGCTGCAGTGGCCGGGCGTTGAAGCGCCAGCTCTGGTTTGGATTATAATGTTCCCCGCCCCTGCCGCGTCCCCCCCTTGCAAAGCTTCCTCTCCCTCTCTGTGATTGAGCAAAACCTCGCCCCAGAGCTCGAACTCTAACATTATCTGCAAATAAAAAGTCTCCCCACTCAAAAGCAGCTTCGTCATGCACCCCGTCGCCGCACTCCTCATGCCAATGCTCGAACTTTCCACAATTGTAACAGAAAATCGACAATTTCTCATACTTGACTGGATACCTAAGCCTCTCCTCGCCCTTTTTTCATGTGACAAACCTTTTGATCTTTGCCTTAACATCAATCTTGATCCTCACTCTCATGAATTCACCAAAGAATCCGGCCAGCAGCTTTAGCTGTGTCTCTACCACCTCGCCGATCCTCGACGCTAGCCCCTTAACTGCCGGCTCGATCAAGTAATTATCTGGAAGGCGATGGATCTTAGCCTATACCTCAATTCTATCCATCTTGAACGAATTAGGGTTTTTGAATCCATCATATTCCTCTAAGATCACGGCCTGGTCCCTGAACAACCATGGTCCTTCGTGCATAGCTTTCTTCCAATCTGCGAGGCATCCAAACTGCGCCGAAAACAAGTTCCCCTTAATCTTCCTCCATGCTACCGGCTTAGCCGGGTTCCAGGCCGCCCTCATGTCGCCATACAATGCGTTAGGGCTAAAAGTTTTTTGGGTATGCACCCTCGCAATCGCCAGCCACTTCGCCGGCTCCAGTAGATCTGGTAGCTCCTCCTCCCACACAAAATCATCCTCTTCCTCCTCCTGCAGGGTAAGGCGGGCTAGTAGATCCTCAGCCGACTCCTTACCCTTCTCCCTCTGCGTGCCCCTGTCCTCTGACATCGTCTCGATCCGATCTGCCAACGCAACCAGCGCTTCCCCAAACACGATCTGCCCCCCGTCCAAGGCCGGGAAGGATCGCTCGGATCCCCCTTTGTCAGCCCGAGTCGGGAGGTTCCACCACGATCGAGGACGGTGCCGCAGAAAAAGATTCCGACGAGGATCGCCGGAAGACGTCTAAACCCTAGCGTGTCGCCTAGGGGACTGTGGCTCCAATAATCTCAGCTTTGCGCAGGCTACCAAAGATCCTAAATTTTAAAATAATAGTAGAAGAACATATTTATAAACTTTAAAAATAGCATATGGATACTTATAGATATTTACTATGTATATTTTATAAATATTTTTTATTTTCAGGCCACACAAAAGACCAATTTCTCTCCAAAATGACAAAAAATAAGCCTAGTTGGATCCACATATTTATTTTTAGTGTAGCCCCTATATAAAAATATATATATGAAAATTAGTAATCATATA
Organism: Triticum aestivum; assembly: GCF_018294505.1. Lineage (NCBI taxonomy): Eukaryota > Viridiplantae > Streptophyta > Magnoliopsida > Poales > Poaceae > Triticum > Triticum aestivum. The sequence continues at coordinate 675,470,888 of NC_057807.1, read as the reverse complement.
CTACTAGACATCTATATGAACATGTCTTTTTTAGAAACTTTTGGAATATAAAATTATCTATACTTACTTATAAAAGATCAAACTTACTCTTCTCTAAACGCACCCCACAAATGGACACAAAGTCATTATCACCACAGGATTAGCCCTGCTAAACTCAATCTAACTCTTAATTTAATTTAATAATCCATCCCTTGTGTGCATTTAGTAATTTAGGTTGACTGGCCATATTCCACCGTAGAGGAGCTCCAAGCCCCACGCCGGCAACCCCTGCAATCACGCAAACACGCAAAAAAAATTAAAAGAAACTGTCCGTCATCACCGAAACAACGTAGAGGAGGAGGATTCTTCGATCTTGACCGCCGGCGGTGATGGATTTCTCAGGCAGGGTCAGCGGGGACGGGGCATAGTGAAGCTGTCGGAGATGTATTGGAGCGCGCGGAGGCTTCTGCTCTTGGCCCACGTCGAGCGGCTCGCCTCGGTGCCGCTCGTCGGGGCGGCGGACCCGGCGGGAGTTGATGGGTGTGGAGGGAGCTGGGGATCCAGTGCGTGTGCGCGCTGATGGACCGGCTCTAGCGCTCCATCTCCGCAAGGGCCAGCTTGATCTCTGGAAGAGGTGAGTATGCTCTTCGATGAGCCTGGGCAATGCCTTTGAATCATGACATGCAATTTGATCCAACAATTAGCAATCTAACCATGGCATTTACGTATTATTTAATGAAGAATGGTTGGAGCTAGCTCCGCCCTTGATTCCTTTGTAGATTGATCCTGTGTCATGCTTGTTTGTGGTTGTAGCAGGTTTGGTCCAACATGCACTAGTAGAAACCAGGGCTTTGGTTTAGGCCGAGCCAGCCCATTAGTCCCGGTTCAGCTCAGAACCGGGACCCATGGGGCATAGGTCCCGGTTGGTGAGGCCAGGGGGCCGGTCGAGCCATCGTGGGGCATTGGTTCTGGTTTATCTGGCACCTTTTCTCCAGTTCGAGGCTCGAACCGGGACCAATATGCCTCGCTCCTGACACACCATCATTGGTCCTGGTTGGTGGCTTGAACCGGAACCAAAGGGTGTCCTTTAGTCCCGGTTCCAAGCACGAACAGGGATCAATGATGTGCCTATATATGCCCCCTCGCCGGCGAGCAGAGCACTCTACACAGCTCTGTTTTTTCTGGCCGACGAGGGGAGGGCTTTGTGGTGTTTTAGCTCACCTCCTATGCACATGAGGTGTTCGATGGAATGCCCGAGCCACACTACTTAAGCTTTCTCCTCTTCAAACTCGACCTCCAAGCTCCATTTTCATCAATATTTGTCTAGGTTTAGCGGTCCATCACATCCCGTCCCCGTCTTCACCGTCGTTGATCGCCCGCGCCGATCTCGTCGCCGGCACCACCGTGGTGAGCCTCTTGTTCTTATCTTCTTTCTGAAAGGAAAAAAATTCACACTTGTATGTTTAGATAGGTACTTGTATATTTTTCTTACTTTTATTATTGCTTTTTATTATATAGTGCGATGGTTTTGGTATCCGCCCCTGTCGGCACTCGTCCTGTCTATAATTTGGATGTGGTATATATTATCTTTTATAACTATTTGGTTCATTTATTGTTTATGACTATTATGCCGACCAACGTGACATAGATCTTATTTATCTAGGATGTATGTGAACCGGAAATTCAAACTGACCCCATTGTTGAGAGGTTAAATTTAGTTGAAGAAGAAACAATTACTTGAAGGAAAAAATAAAAAAAATTGAGGAGGAGAAGATGATATTGGAGTTGCATGTTGCGGATGTCGTCGATGATCACAAGATCAAGATGGATGCAATGCGCTTGAAGATTAGAAAGATTAGAAAATATGCCATTCATACCGAGGCTTGGTATCATTATGCTGTTGGATCAATTGTTACCTTGGTTGCAATTATGATCACATTTATTGTTGCATTGAAATGTTTTACATGGTTTTAATGTATGGTTTAATTAGATGCTCTGGAGAGCTATATGTTGTTCAATGAGAACTATGTATGTACTTTGGTTTTAATGTGAAGATGAACTTCTATTAATTTGGTCACTTATCTATTCATGATGTTTTGTAATGCTTTTTGACACACTTAATTATATATAATGCACGCAGATGAACCGACAATGGATGTACAGTGATAGACACACCTCCGAGTACATTAAGGGCGTGCATAATTTTCTTGAAGTGACTGAGGAAAACAAGCAGAATGGTTTTATGTGTTGTCCATACCCTATATGTGGGAATACGAAGTCTTACTCTGACTCGAAAACCCTTCACACCCACCTGCTTTATAAGGGTTTCATGCCACACTATAATGTTTGGACCAAGCACGGAGAAATAGGGGTTATGATGGAAGACAACAAAGAAGAAGAGGACGATGACAACTATGTGCCCCCTGAATACGGTGATGCTGCAACAGGGGAAGCTGCTAAAGATCAAGAGGAACCAAACGATGTGCCCGATGATGATCTCCGCCGGGTCATTGTTGATGCAAGGAGACAGTGCGAAAGTCAAAAGGAGAACCTGAAGTTCGATCACATGTTAGAGGATCACAAAAAGGTTTGTACCCAATTGCGAAGATGCCAAAACAAAGCTCGGTACCGTACTGGAATTGCTGAAGTGGAAGGCAGAGAATGGTGTGCCTGACATAGGATTTGAGAAGCTACTAAAAATATTGAAGAAGAAGCTTCCAAAGGATAACGACTTGCCCGCTAATACGTATGCATCAAAGAAGGTTGTACGCCCTCTAGGATTGGAGGTGCAGAAGATACATGCATGCCCTAATGACTGCATCCTCTACCGCGATGCGTACGAGGATTTGAACGCATGCCTGGTATGGGGTGCATTGCAGTATAAGATCAGAAGAGATGACCCTGGTGATGTTGACGGCGAGCGCCCCAGGAAGAGGGTTCCTGCCAAGGTGATGTGATATGCTCCTATAATACCACGATTGAAACGCCTGTTCAGAAACAAAGAGCATGCCAAGTTGATGCGATGGCACAGAGAGGACCGTAAGAAAGACGGGAAGTTGAGAGCTCCCGCTAACGGGTTGCTGTGGAGAAAAATCGAGAGAAAGTACTGGGAGGAGTTTGCAGGTGACGCAAGGAACGTATGATTTGGTTTAAGCGCAGATGGCATTAATCCTTTTGGGGAGCAGAGCAGCAATCACAACACCTGGCCCGTGACTCTATGTATCTATAACCTTCCTCCTTGGCTATGCATGAAGCGGGAGTTCAATATGATGCCAATTCTCTTTTAAGGCCCTAAGCAACCCGGCAACGACATTGATGTGTACCTAAGGCCATTAGTTGAAGAACTTTTACAATTGTGGATTGGAAATGATGTACGTGTGTGGGATGAGCACAAACAGGAGGAATTTGACCTGCATGTGGTGCTGTTTGTAACCATCAATGATTGGCCTGCTCTCAGTAACCTTTCAGGACAGACAAACAAGGGATACCACGCATGGATGAACTGTTTAGATGACACCGAAAGTATATAACTAGATAAATGCAGGAAGAATGTGTACCTGGGGCATCATCGATTTCTTCCGGCCAACCATCAATGTCGAAAGAAAGGCAAGCATTTCAAAGGCAAGACATATCACTGGAAGAAGCCCGCCATGCGTACCGGTGATCATGTACTTGCTATGGTCAATGATTTAAAAGTAATCTTCGGAAAGGGTTCCAGAGGACTATCTATTCCGAATGACATTGAGGGACGTGCACCCATATGGAAGAAGAAATCTATATTTTGGGACCTACCCTACTAGAAATACCTAGAGGTCCGCTCTTCAATCCATGTGATGCACGTGACGAAGAACCTTTGCATGAACCTGCTAGGCTTCTTGGGCGTGTATGGGAAGACAAAAGATACACCGGAGGCACGGGAGGACCTGCAACATTTGCACGAAAAAGATGGCATGCCTCCAAAGCAGTATGAAGGTCCTGCCAGCTACGCTCTTACCAAAGAAGAGAAGGAAATCTTCTTTGAATGCCTGCTCAGTATGAAGGTCCCGCTTGGCTACTTGTCATATATAAAGGGAATAATACATATGGCAGAGAAAAAGTTCCAAAACCTAAAGTTTCATGACTGCCACGTGATTATGATGCAACTGCTTCCGGTTGCATTGAGGGGGCTTCTACCGGAAAATGTTCGATTAGCCATTTTGAAGTTATGTTAATTCCTCAATGCAATCCCTCAGAAGGTGATTGATCTAGAAATCCTACCAAGGTTAAGGAGTGCTGTGGCGCAATGTCTTGCAGTTTCGATCTGGTGTTCCCACCATCCTTCTTCGATATCATGACGCACGTCCTAGTTCATCTAGTCGACGAGATTGTCATTCTGGGCCCTGTATTTCTACACAATATGTTCCCCTTTGAGAGGTTCATGGGAGTCCTAAAGAAATATGTCAGTAACCGCGCTAGGCCGGAAGGAAGCATCTCCATGGGCCATCAAACAGAGGATGTCATTGGGTTTTGTGTTGACTTCATTCCTGACCTTAAGAAGATAGGTCTCCCTCAATCGCGGTATGAGGGGAGACTGAGTGGAAAGGGCACGCTAGGAGGGGACTCAATAATATGTAGGGACGGGCATTCTTGGTCTCAAGCACACTACACAGTTCTACAGAATTCTACCTTGGTGACCCCATATATCGATGAACACAAGAACATTCTGCGCTGCAAACACCCGGACCAGTGTGACGATCGGATTACATGTGAACACATCAGGAGTTTCGGCAGTTGGTTGCAAACACGTCTCAGGGGTGACAACACTGTTTCTGATGAGTTGTACTCGTTGGCGAGGGAACCATCTTCGACTGTAATGACTTACAAAGGGTACAAGATAATTGGGAATACATTTTACACGATCGCCCAAGATCAAAAGAGCACCAACCAAAATAGTGGTGTCCGCTTTGATGCAGCAACCAAGAGGGGAAAGGACACATATTATGGTTACATAGTGGACATATGGGAACTTGACTATGGACATGATTTTAAGGTCCCTTTGTTGAAGTGCAAATGGGTCAATCTATCTGGAGGCGGGGTACAGGTAGACCCACAGTACGGAATGACAACAGTGGATCTGAACAATCTGTGGTACATAGATGAACCATTCGTCCTAGCCAATGATGTGGCGCAGGTTTTCTATGTGAAGGGCATGTCTACCAAACCGAGAAAAAGAAAAGATAAGGAAGCGGATACATCACACTATGGGCCAAAGCGCCACATAGTTCTTTCAGGAAAAAGAGACATCGTGGGATTGGAGGGCAAGACAGACATGTTTGAAGATTATGAAAAGTTTCATGAAATTCCTCCCTCCAAAGTCAAGGCTGACCCAAGCACCCTGTTAAACGATGAAGATTATCCATGGTTACGGCGCAATAAGCAAAGGACACAAGCGAAGAAAAAGTGAAGACTTTCTATCCACAACTATTATGATGATGCCTTTGATCTAGAATATCACTGCAGTTACATGTGAACAAATGGAGTCCCTTTGTAACAAATGAGTTTTCATCTGAAACTCTGATACTTCCAAAGAGATTGTCTGTTTTGTACATGAAGTGCATCCAGTTTTTGTCGTAACCCGCTCAACTTTTTAGCACATGCTATGTGGGTGAAATAATGATACCATGTCAATGTTCAACCTTTTCAGAGTTCATTTGTAGTGCTTTTCAATTTAAGGGTCATTTAGCAAAAAGAATGAACTAATAGCAAAAAGAATGAACTAAAAATAATCAATTAAAATATTCTGTTATGATCAACTAAAACAAAACTATAATAGCCTTCAATAGCAAAAAAGAATCAACTAAAAAGCTTTTATAAAACTCCAATAGCAAAAGGAATCAACTCAAAAAACTTTTATAAACCTCTAATATTATTGAAACTAAAATTATATAAAATTTATGCAACCAAGATTATCAAAGTATTTTCTGTTCAAAACATTAAAAGGAAAAAGAATTTTCATAGAGAATTTTTTTTGTTAGAAACTATAATAGCAAAAAGAATTATCATAAATAATTTTTTGTTAGAAACTAAAATAACAAAATCTATTTTTGATTATAATGATAAAACACAGTAATATTAAATAGCAGGAAAAAGAATCCCTCAAAAATCTATTTTTATAGTAAAGTTATTCAAAAACTAGTGATTCACACAAATTTCAAAAAAATCAAATTTAAACTATTCAAATTGGAAAACAAATGGCACTAACAGAAAGTTTAAAATTTTTATTACCTAAAAGCAAAAAGAATTACATGAAAAACTAGTAAGTATTTTGCTGTAAATAGAAATAAAATAAAATAAATAAAGAAACAAGAAAACAATTTTATTTAGCAAAAGTGCCACCGTGGGCCACCACGGCCTGAATACGACTAGAAACCCAACCATGGGCCAGGATTCAGGCCCGCAGCTGGCCCAGTAGGCCCACAGGCACATCATGACATTGATTAGGCCCGAAAGCTTGTAGTTGAGAGGAGCTCAAGAGGGCGGGCGCAGCAGCGCTTATAAACCACCCTCGAGCTCTCTCAACTAGCAAGGTGGGACTAAACTTTGGCCGTGACGCGGGCAACACATGGCCTTTTGTCCCAGTTGGTGGCACCAACCGGGACTAAAGGGGTGCATTGGTCCTGGTTCGTGGCACCAACCGGGACGAATGGCCCCCCTTTAGTCCCGGTTGGTGCCACCAAGCGGGACCAAAGGTCCCTACTTCCCGCCCTTTGGGCTGCCGAAAAGAGACCTTTAGTCCTGGTTGGTGGCACCAACCGGGACTAAAGGGGGGCTTTGGTCCCAGTTGGTGCCACGAACCAGGACCAAAGCTTAGTGTATATACACAAGACTTCTGAAATTTTTCAGTTTTCATTGCAGTTTCCCACCCGACGGCCCCGACCTCCTCGGCTCCGCCAGGCTGCCCGACGCCGTCGCCCGAGCCTACGCCGCCCCCGAGCCCAGGCCGACACCGTCTGCCGCCCACGCCTCGTCCTCGTCGCTATCGCCAACTCCTCTGCACCCTGACGCCGCTCACTCCTAGTCGTTGTCGCCGCCCCCATTGTCATGCCCTCGCCCTCGCCGCCCTGCCTCCGCGACCTCGCCGTCGTCCTCCGCCTCCCCGACCTCACCATCGCCTTCCCGCGCCAGCCCCTACCCTGCCCCGCGCGCGCCGCCTCTGCCTCAGGCCGGCCCCGACCTCACCGTCGCCGACGCCATCCCCAGTGAGCCCCCGCGCCCCTGCCCTGCCCCCTGCCGCCACCGGCACCGTGGATATATGATGTTTTTTTCTGCATATATATATGATGTGTTTTTTTCATATATGTTGATGTATGTTGATGTAATGTTGATGTATGGATATATATATATATGATTTTTTCGCATATATGTTGATGTAATAATTTTTTTCTGCATATATATATGACGTTTTTTTATAGATGATCATATGAAATTTTGTGTTCATAGATGCGATTTTTTTGTTCATATATCATATGATGTTTTTATTATTCATGATCGATCATGTTTCATATGTATGCAAGCGAAGTCGTTGTCGTTAGTTTTACTGTTTGGGATTAGGGTCATCGAGGAAGAAGGAAAATAAGGAAAAAGAAGAAAAGAGGAAGAAGGAAGAAGAAGAAAAAGAAGGAGAGGAAAAAGGAAAATAAGAAGAGGAAGAAGGAGAAGAAGAAGGGAAGAAGAGGAGAGGAAGAAGAGGAGAAAAAAAATAGAAGAGGAAGAAGAACAAGAAAAAAATTCTTATCATCTATTCCTTCTTCCTCTCCTCTTTTTTTCTTCTTTTTCTTCTTCCTCTTCTTCTTCTTCTCGAGATTTATAAGAGATTTATCAAGAATGCCCCCATTATGGATGTGCATAATTAAGTTGATCCCTATTTTTTTTATGATCTCATCTACCATTCTATATGTGCACATTCTCTTGTGTCAAAGTATTGAATCCTTTGACACTAGACAACGTGACATATAGAAGGGTAGCTGAGATCAGGAAAAATAGGGACCATTTTTTTCTGCACATCCAGAATGGCGCCATTTTGTTAAATCCCTTGTTTTCCATACATGAGAGGGGCGGTCCGAACATCGGACATTCATGAGAGAGGTGGTCTGGGCCAAACATTAGAAGCGTTGCCGAGGCACCCCAAACCCTAGAAGCGTCGAGGCCACCCAAATTTACCAAGTTAAAAGAGTGTTGTCGAAGCCACCCCAAACCCTAGAAGTGTTGTGATTAGCTACCTAGGTCTATGTTTGCCACTATTAATATATCAATCTCTCATGTTTGTATATTAATTGTCATGCTGTAATATTTGTAGAAACTATGGATCAACAAAGAGACTTCGAACAAGAAGATATATTGGGGGACATAATCCGCGACGGAGGTGATGTCTTGTCGTTTCTCAACGACCTCGATGGTATGGAAGGAGAGGAAGCAGGCTACGGTGATTGAACAATGGAGGAGGAAAGTCATGATCATGATGGTGGCTCCGGCGACCGTGATGACGACTCCAGTGACCGAACAGAGTCGAGATGAGCTGTTGCAAAGTCTGGCAAGGTATATATTAGTTAAGCCTATACTGACTAGCTAATTGATGCATTAATTGTTTTGGTATGTACATATATTAACTCTTCTTTATTATTTTATAGCCCTCCGGATCGAGCAAACCTTCGGTAACGAGACGAGGCCCAAAGAAAAAGTTGTGCCAAGATGAAAGGTTCACGATCACATAAATCACGCGCGATGGCCAACCGATTGAACCCCTCCGGACCAAGGAAGCATTTTCTGCTCAGTGCGAGGTTCTTGTTAGGGACATGATCTCGATTAGCATCCACCAATGGTATAAGCCTAAGAAGGAAGACCATGAAGTTTCTTTTGTCGAAGATAGACAGAAAGATGATCTTTGGACCGTGTTGAAGGAAAATTTCACCCTACCAGTAGAGGAGGATCCGGATAAGCCAGTTATAGAGCCATTGGTCAAGGCTCATGCTCTCAAGAAGATGGCATGTCTATTTAGGAGGTGGAAGAATGATTTGAAATCAACATACATCGATAAAAACAAGACTCCAGAATTCACCGGCCGATTTGAGAAGATAAGAGATCACTGGACCGAATTTGTTGCCCACAAGACATCGGAGAAGAGTAAGAAGATGTCAGCGACAAGCAAGATAAATGCTGCAAAGAAGGAGCATCACCATCTCACGGGGTCAGGTGGCTACCTCAAAGCCCGACCGTTGTGGGACAAGGCTGAGAGTGACCTGATTGCTAAAGGGGTCGAACCAGAGACATTGCACTGGCCAAACCGTTCAAGGACTTGGTTCTTCGGGGCTGGGGGAACTTTGGAACCTGAAACAAGGAAGTGCTGTTGGACGGATGAGCAACTTGCAACACCCATCATGAAGCTTCAGGCATCAATCAAGGCAGCGCAGGAAGGGACGTTCGTTCCCGACAGAGTGAACGACGAGCTCACACAGGCCCTCGGGAATCCTGAGCACCCTGGACGAACAAGAGGCACGCCAGGTTCAGTTGCATGGAAGGTTGGGTTTCCCAACACAAGCAGTTACAAAACCCAAGAGAGGAGGAGGAAATTGGAGCTGAGCAAACTATAGAAGCTTCAGGCAAAGGTATGAAAGCTAGATGAACGACAAGCTGTTGAGAACCAGCGAGATCCTACCCAAGCTACCCCAGAAGCTACCCCGCCGAGAAGTAGTGTGGCTTCCACCGAGCTCATTCAGCAGCCTAACTTCACGGGTCCTACCTACCCCGTGGGTGCTATCACGGAGTCACACCAGTGCCAGCTTATGACGCAATGGCAGAACCTGAAAGTCAAGGCGCTGTCAGCTCTGTGTTCCCTCCTGAACCTGTCGCAACTTTTCACTGCCTTCCGATTCCACAAGGCTATGATGTTGTGATGGTGGATGAAATAACGGAGGGATTTGAGGAGCTCAAGCTTGACCATCCTACAGGTGAAGGGGAGACTCAGCTAGGTATTGCTCTGAAGACTCCATGTCTGTGGCGGAATGAGCACATCAAGCTTCTGAACTTCATGCCTCCGGCGAGTCAGCTGGGCACTCTGCCTCCTTCACCTCCTCCTCCTCCTCCGGCAAGTAATCATGGCACTCTGCCTCCTGCTCCGGTGCATGAGGGAGGCAGTACTCCGCCTCCTTCTCTGCCTACTCCGGCGCGTCTGAGAAGCCCGCCTGCTCCTTTCCCTCATTAGCATGGCAGAACACAGACGCCGCCGCTCCGGCTGATCGGGCGCGTCGTAGAACTCCGCCTCCTTCCTCTCTGCCTTGCAAGCAATGAAAGAAGACAGCCGCTGTCACACCCTAGCTAGTTCATGCATTAGAGTGTTGCATCATGTCTATTCTTTCATCAGAAACCTGAAATGGGGATGACAGAACCCCCAGCCCCCTCTGAAACCAACTAGGGTTTACTAAAAACTTTTTCAATGAACCTGAAATGCCCTTCTAAAATGCCCATCATTTTTGTCTTGGTTCAGAACCTCTGCCAAAAGTGATGCACATTTTCCTAGGTCATCTTAGGGTCTTTGAATTAAATCATAGATATTTGAATTTGGGCATTTAAAATTATATAAAATATTCAAATGCTCAAATATCTCCAAACTAAAATGTTTCATGTTGGAAATAATCCAACTATGGACCAGGAGTAGTTTGGTGATTTTAGGAGTTGCCTAAGTATTCTTAATAATTCAACAAAGTTGCAGAAGTATTAAAAAAAACAGAAAACAGGGAGTAGAAAACTTACCTGGCACCCAGCACCCGGCCCACCTGCCGGCCCAGCCCAGCGCTGCGCCAGCGAGCTGCTTGCCGGCCAGGCACGCAGGCAGGTGCTCGACGGCGAGCACCGCATGGGTGCCACGCACCTGCTCGCCGCCCCGCCGCTCCACTCGCCTGGCTAATGTCGTGGATCACTCCCCCTCTCTCCCCCGAACCCCCCAGACACCCCCTCTCCTCTCCAGCTCCTCCCCCTCGCGCTCCCCAGCCATGGCCGACGCCACCGCCGCCGTGCCTACGTCGTAGCCGCGCTCCCCGCCGCCCGTGCGTCTTCTCGTCGTGTCCAGGAGCTCCGCCGCCGTCCACTCCATCGAGCTAGCCGAGCCCCGTGTGCTCGTGCGGCCCGAGTCCACCGCACCGACCTCGCCCGAGTCCGTCGTCGCCGGAGATCCCCTTCAATGCCGTCGCCGCCTCAGCTCGTCCCCGACCCCGCCGGTGGCCTCTACGGGTGCGCTGTGAGCCTAGCTACCCCTCCTACCCTCCCTCTCTCGTTCCCGAGCCGTGTAGCCACCGCACGAAGACCACCCGCATGCACCGCCGTGGATCTCGTCGCCGACGTGCTCCCGGCCACCCTCCGGCCACTCCACGGTGTCCAACGCACTCCCCACGCTGCGTTGGGTCCAACCATGCACTCCCCGCACCTCACCGACCCCTCTAGCATAAAGTTCTCCCTCGGCCGAACTCCGGTGGCCGCCAAAGTCGTTGCCGGCGCCAACTCCGGCCACCCCGACCCCAACGGACTCCACCAAGAGCTGCGGCTTCTCCTCAGCTCCACTCCGATGGCCTCCGCGACTCGTTTGGTTGCTGGAACGGCCAAAACCACTTCCGCCGCCGCGTCGGGCTCGCCGGCGGCTAAACGCCGGTGCAACCGACCTGGGTTTGACCGCGGGTGGGCCCTGGTTGACTCTCCTGAGTCAATGACAGGTGGGGCCCAGCCCTGTTAACTATTTAGGATTAGTTTAAATTAATTTTAGTTTAACTAATCACACTGACACGCGGGACCCAATGTCAGGTTTGACCCGGACCGTGTCCCGTTGACCTGCTGATGTCACACTGACGTCAGGCTGACGCAGTAATTGATTTTCTGGATTTAATCTAATGTAGGAAATTCCAGAATATAGTTTAAACTTCAAAAATTCATAACTTTTAATCTGTAGCTCCAAATCAGACAAGTTATATATGAAAAATGATCAGAAAAATCCAATCTATCCATCTGTACAATTTTCATGCATGATTAAACAAGTTAACTTGATGTTTATTGCAGAACAAGATAAAACACTTTAAAGGGCCATGTATGAGTTTGAAATTTGAATCTTTGGTTCAAATTGGTTCAAACCCTTCTGGTCTTAGTTGCATTAGCCCAACACACTCATATTGCCATGTTTCATGCATGCATCATATTGTCGCACATTGTTTGGTGATGGTTGTGTATCGGTGTTCTTTGCGGCAGGTTCTGCCTCCGAGGAGTACCGTGATTACCCTAGCAAAGAACCGTATCAGTGCATCGAACCATCAGGCAAGCAACCAACCATTTGATCATATCGATACAATCCCATGTTCTCGCTCCTGCTCTCTTTTACTGCATTAAGACAACGCATTTCAAACTGTTGTGTGCTACGGTAGTTGAACCCACTTCCTCTGCATGACCTGTCATTGCCACAGTAACTAGATGAAACCCACTAGCATGTGTAGGAGTTGTTTGAGCCATATGTATGTGTTGTTCCTACCTTGCTATGCCTGCTATGCTTAGAGTCGTGTCAGGTCTGGTTCATCTGGGTGATGGGCTAGAGTGAAATGATTATGTCGGTAATGAGAGTGGTGTGGTGAACACGATTTGGTAAAGGTATCGATGAGAGGCCATGTAGGAGTACATGGTGGGTTGTTTCATTGAAGCCGACCTTAAGCACTGGGATCTGTATGTGTGATTTAAGATACAGCTACTAGCATGCATTGGGCCCTGAAATATGACCCCGCTCGACTTCTTATTCACCCTAGTTCTCTGTCCAGGAGTTGCAAGTAGTTTCTGGTGTTTGTAGCCTACTGGAGGCCGTGGACAGTGCTGACCGTAGGGGTGGGCTGTGATGCGGTAGGTACGTGGCACGGTGTACCGAATACCCGTTAGGTATCTCGGGAACCTTGTTCACATCGTTTGGGGCTGTGAGCGAAACCTTGGCCGGATCTCCTCATGGATGGAACCCGAATAGGCGATAAACCTGGACTAGAGACTTAGGTGTTTAGGTAGGTCGTGGTCTACACCCATGTCGGCTTTCGCTTGAAGTATGCCGAGCACATGTCGTGTGCAGACGCTAAGTGGTGGAAACATGTATGAAGAAGTACACCCCTGCAGGGTTATCATGATCTATTCGAATAGCCGCGTCCGCGGTAAAGGACTACTTAGTTGCCTATACAGTTCATAGACAAGTAAATGGAAACTACTAAAAGCCTCAAGATAAGTGTGAGTGCCGAGGATGGCTCTTCCGTAGGAAGATGGAGGTGGATCCTCGGTAGTGTATTGAAGTGGTGAGTAGTGGACTCGTGTGCGCAAAACCGTTTCAAGTTGGAGTCTCGTAGGATAGCCTAGCCAAGAGTCAAAGCTGGCTTGCTGCAACAACTCCACCAACCCTTCTTGATAATGTGCATGTATGTAGGATCTGATGTAAGTCTTGCTGAGTACTTTTGTACTCATGTTGCTATAATTTACATTTTTACAGAAGACGCTGCAACCCCTTCTGATGGGTTCTTCGTAGACGTTGACATCAATGAGTAGGCTAAGGCCCAGGTGGTGATCCTGAGCTTGTGAAGGACCACGTAGTATAGCTAGGCTTTCCAAGCCTCTTTTATTTTACTAGTTGTCTGTACTCAGACAAGTTACTTCCGCTGCTGGTTTGTATGACTGTATGACTTGAACGCTGGGTCATGACCCGTACCTATGTGTATGTTATGTATGGCTCTCTGAGCCTTAAATAAAGTACTTGTGTCGTAGAGTCATGTTGTGATGCCTTGTTGTATTTGCACATATCGAGCATATTGTGTGTATGATTGAAATGCTTGGTATGTGTGGGATCTGACTATCTAGTTGTTTATCTTTAGTAGCCTCTCTTACCGGGAAATGTCTCCTAGTGTCTCCACTGAGCCATGGTAGCTTGCTACTGCTCCGGAACACTTAGGCTGGCCGGCATGTGTCCTTCTTCGTTCCTGTGTCTGTCCCTTCGGGGAAATGTCACGCATTGAGTACCGGAGGCCTGTTAGCCCGCTACAGCCCGGATTACCGGAGTCCTGCTAGCCCAGTGCTACAGCCCGGACCCACTTGCTGATGACCGACACGTTCGTTGCTGGGTCATGGATGCCCGTCCCTGTAAGTCTGTGCCACTTTGGGTTTACGACTAGCCATGTCAGCCCGGGCTCCTTATCATATGGATGCTAGCAACACTATCATATACGTGTGCCAAAAGGCGCAAACGGTCCCGGGCAAAGGTAAGACGACACCCGTGGGAATACCGTGCGTGAGGCCGCAAAGTGATATGAGGTGTTACATGCTAGACCTATGTGGCATCGAGTCGGGGTCCTGACAGCCGTAGCCGCTCTGGCTGCTCCGGCGTCTAGTAGTACAACCAGAGGTGGGAGGCAATACATATTCGGTCCTTCTCTCAAGCCTCTAGATAAGTTACCATACGAGATGAGCGAGGAGGAAAACAAGAAGATCTATGAAGCCCAAGTGAAGGACTTCTTTGAAACGCAAAAAGCAAAGAAACATCCACCTCCGGAGGAGAAGATAGATCCAGTGAAAGGGAAGCACACTTTGGATGCCCTGAAGCGAGCACCACTGCCTCCGCCACAAACCAACTATGACCACATTATTGAAAGGACATATAAGGAAGGGGAGCGGTCGGGAAGTACTTGCAGTGATCAAAGGTTAGCGGAACGAAGAAGTGGGAAAAAAATTCCCCAGCTCGGCAAACAAGCGAAGCAATCGTGCCCCCCGCTCAAGGTTGAAGGAAATATGCCCTAGAGGCAATAATACAGATATTATTTATTTCCCTAATTCATGATAAATGTTTATTATTCATGCTAGAATTGTATTAACCGGAAACTCAGTACATGTGTGAATACATAGACAAAACATATAGTCCCTAGTATGCCTCTACTTGACTAGCTCGTTAATCAAAGATGGTTATGTTTCCTAACCATAGACATGTGTTGTCATAGGAGAATGATGTGATGGACATGACCCATCCGTTAGCTTAGCATTATGATTGTAACAGTTTCTTTGCTACTGCTTTCTTCATGACTTATACAAGTTCCTCAGACTATGAGATTATGCAACTCCTGAATACCAGAGGAACACTTTGTGTGCTACCAAATGTCACAATGTAAATGGGTGATTATAAAGGTGCTCTACAGGCGTCTCCGAAGGTGTTTGTTGGGTTGGCATAGATCAAGATTAGGATTTGTCACTCCGTATTTCGAAGAGGTATCTCTGGGCCGTCTCGGTAATACTCATCACTATAAGCCTTGCAAGCATTGTAACTAATGAGTTAGTTGCGGGATGAAGTATTACAGAATGAGTAAAGAGACTTGCCAGTAATGAGATTGAACTAGGTATGATGATACCGACGATCGAATCTCGGGCAAGTAACATACCGATGACAAAGGGAACAACATATGTTCTTATGTAGTTTGACTGATAAAGATCTTCGTAGAATATGTAGGAACCAATATGAGCATCCAGATTCTGCTATTGGTTATTGACCGGAAGTGAGTCTCGGTCATGTCTACATAGTTCTCAAACCCGTAGGGTCCGCACGCTTAACGTTCGATGACGATCGGTATTATGAGTTTATGTGTTTTGATGTAACCAAGGTTGTTCGGAGTCCTGGATGTGATCACGGACATGATGAGGAGTCTCGAAATGGTTGAGACATAAAGATTGATATATTGGAAGGCTATTTTTGGACACTGGAAATCATCCGAGTGGTTCTGGCATTTTTCCGGAGTATCGGGAGGTTACTGGAACCCCCCGGGGAGTTAATGGGCCTTAATGGGCCATGGTGGAAGAGAGGAGGAGGCGGCCACGGCGGGGGCTCCCCCCCGAAGCCCAATCCGAATTGGGAAGGGGCCCGACCCCCCTTTCCTTCTCTTCCTCTCCCTCTTCCTTCTTCTCCTACTCCAACTAGGGAAGGGGGGGGGGGGAAACTTACTCCTACTTGGAGTAGGACTCCCCCCTTGGGCGCGTCGTAGAGAGGGCTGGCCCTCCGCTCCTCCACTCCTTTATATATGGGGGAGGGGGCACCCCATAGACACAAGTTGATCAAGTTGATCTTTTAGCCGTGTGCGGTGCCCCCTCCACAGATTTCCACCTCGGACATATCATCGTAGTGCTTAGGCGAAGCCCTCAGTCGGTAACTTCATCATCACGGTCACCACGCTGTCGTGCTGACAAAACTCTCCCTCGACCTCAGCTGGATCTAGAGTTCGTGGGATTTCCCCGAGCTGAATGTGTGCATATCGTGGAGGTGTCTGATGTCTACTACACAACCTTATTCTTGTAGACGTTGTTGGGCCTCCAAGCACAGAGGTTTGTAGGACAGTAGAAAATTTCCCTCAAGTGGATGACCTAAGGTTTATCATTCCGTGGGAGGCATAGGATGAAGATGGTCTCTCTCAAACAACCCTGCAACCAAATAACAAAGAGTCTCTTGTGTCCCCAACACACCCAATACAATGGTAAATTGTATAGGTGCACTAGTTCGGTGAAGAGATGGTGATACAAGTGCAGTATGGATGGTAGATCACTACAAAAAAATACACTTTCATGATGATACGTGTTTGTCACAGTAGGTCGCGGTTTTTGTCATGCATGTACATCCATGACAAATTTATGACAGAATCAAGATAGTCATACATGTGCTGTCATAGAAGTGTTCCATGACATTACCAAAATTATCATCACGCAAGTGTCCACTTCCATGACGATAAATCGCGCGTCACAGAAGTGCTCTCGTCAAGGGTGACCGACACGTGGCATCCACCATAATGGAACGCCGTTAAGCTATCGGGTCGGGTTTTGGATCCGATAACCCGTTAACAGCCCCGACCAATGGGGATTTTCCACATGTAAAATCATCATTGGCTGGAGGAAACACGTGTCGGTTCACCGTTGGGACAGATGTCATCCACTCATTGCACGGAAGATGCCTATGGTACGTCGACACATGGCACGGCCCAACAGAGGCCCATTCCTGTGAAAAGGCCGGCCCAGTAAAAATTAGCAAGCCAGCCCATATAAGCCCTACTTGTGTCCGGTCCATTTAAGCCCACGGCCCATACAAGATGAGCCAATTCGGCCCGTTAAAGATTTGACACCATTGCAACCCATCGTCAATTCGAGCCCGTTAACAGCCCGCTATATATCTGGGCTCAATATCGGCCCGATGAGATTTTGGCCTGTTTACGGCCCGTTTAATGGATGGGCCAATTTTCAGGATGTACATATTTCGGCCTTTTAGCGACCCATTTAAATGTTGGGCTAGTTTCCGGCCCGGTGTGTCTTTCAGTCTGTTGACGGCCCATAAATATGATGGGCCATTTGTTGTCGGACCTGAGTTTCGGCCTTTTAGCGTCCCATTTAAGTGTTGGGCCAATTTTCTGGCCCTATGTCACTTTCAGCCTGTTGACGGCCCATAAATTAGTTGGGCCATTTTTAGTCGGACCTGAGTTTTGGCCCTTTGGGGACCCATTTAAGTGTTGGGCCAATTCCCGGCCCTGTGTGACTTTCGGCCTATTAACGGACCATAAATGAGTTGGGCCATTTGTAGTCGGACCTTAGTTTTGGCCCTTTAACGGCCCATGCCCTTCATGGTCCAATACCAGCCCGGTTTCTCTTTCGGCCTGCTAAAGGCCCACAACACAGTTGGGCCATTTACAATACGACCTGACTTTCGGCCTCTTAGCGGCCCATGGTCTTCATGGTCCAGTACAAGCCCGCTGTCTCTTTCGTCTTGGTAAAGGCCTACAGTATAGTTGGGCCATATGTAGCCCAAACTTAGTATTGTCCTATTAACGGCCCGTGAAATAAACTGGGGCCACCTGTTGCCCGGTTCGATGTCGGCCTGTTAACGACCCGGGAGGTAAGAGGGCCAACCATTAACTTTCGGCCTAGTAACAACCCATTAACTTAATGGGCCCACTAAAGTTCGTATATGTCTTTAGGCCAAATTAGATCATTTGAGCCCATTACGACGAGCAATTATGCACAGGACCAAAACCGATCACGCAAAGGTACGGCATATAGGGAATAACGTTGCACATCCAGCATATATTACAGGAAATTACATCCACTGGGCAATCAAAGATTGATGCCAGTGCAAATAAATGAGCAGAACCTAACCATCTACAGCATCACAATCTGCAACCTCAGCACAGATGACGCCCATAAGCATGTGGGCAAGTTCTTTCTGCTTTGCTACACTGTCTCTGAAAACATTGATCAGTTGTTGTGTCGCATGACTCTGCACCTCTGATTCATCCACCATTTCCAGCATTGCTTTAGACATTAATTGGTTCACAAACATACATTTATTCCGTTGCATTCGAGACAGAGGATACTGAGAAGATTCAGATGGCAATTTTGGCAGGCTTGTATTATTGATAGTGGAGAGTGTCTCAACCACTGCATCATAACATAAATTAGGACGGGAACCAAACACATTAATCATGAGTTATTGCCATATTACCTGGCCTAGATTTACTGGAAAGAAACAATGGGGTTGCCTTGCTGTTTTCAGAGTTTGTCTTCTTATCTTCAGCAGCCTACACAAAATTAACACACTAGCATTGCTATCATTGGCCAAGTCAGATAATAGGAAAGCAATATTGACACAACGAACGTTTGGGCAAGTAGCCTACACCAAATTAACACAATATGGCACAGCTAAAATCATCCAGGTAAGCTAGTACGAAAGCAACATTGACACAATGAATGAATGGGCTACCAGAGAAGCACTACAATTCAGTAATGTGTGTGATATGAGATAGTACATTCATGCAGCTCAGTATGCAAAACTACCAGGCAGTTTTCCTTACAAAAATCAACATTGGCGCCTTTAACATTTTGCTACAACTAATTTTAGATCAGATAAAGATTAGATTCACGCCGATTAACAAAATACATGTGATGTAAAAATATAGTGATATACAACAGGTACTTACATCAACATTGGAGCACAGAGAATTCCCGCAAGATATTTTCCTCGAATACGATCCCAATGGAGAAAGTCTTCGATCGTTTAATCTTATTTTCTAAAAGAGAGATGGGTAAGAAACATGTAGAAAATATGATCAGAATGCTATAAAATTTCATGATGCGAGGATACGCACACGCTTCTTAGAATGGAGTTGACATTCTTTTGCTGGACTGGAGCGGACTAGTTCTTTGGCCACTGGAATCTGCTTATTATCAGTGGGAGTTGGGTTTCTCTGTGCTGGAGCAGTATCTATGAAAAACGGAGTTGGTTTATTATCTCCTATCATTTGGATCTTTTGCAAAGACCTGGTTTGTAACCCTTCAGATTCTAACAAAGCCGTCTTCCCCTTGCATGCCTTATATAGAAGAATGGTGATTCAGTTATAAAACATGCTACAACAGAGATGGAATAGGTACTGAAGAATAGAAAGGCATGACATATTGACATGTATTCCCTCCATCCGGAAATAAATGGACGGGTCTAGGCGTATTTCAGTTCTAGATACATCCAGTTTTATCCATTTCTGTGACATTTAATCCGGACGGAGGGAGTATGATGTAAGAGCTAAGGATACGACAAGACAACACAGTAAAAAAACACTAAAAAACCCACTGCAGAACCAAAGTATTCAAACCCACTGATATGAGATAGTACACTCATGCAGCTCAGGATGCAAAACTACCAGGCAGTTTTCCTTACAAAAATCAACATTGTGGCCTTTAATCATACATTTTGCTACAACTAAATTTAGATCAGATAAAGGTTTGATTCACGCCGATTAACAAAATACATGCTGATGTAAAAATATAGTGATATACAATAGGTACTTACATCTACATTGGAGCACAGAGAATTCCTGCAAGAATCATTCCTCACAAACGATACCATTGCAGAAATTCTTCTATCTGTTAATCTTATTTTCTAAAAGAGAGATGGGTAAGAAACATGTAGAAAATATGATCAGCATGCTATACAATTTCATGATGCAAGGATACGGACACGCTTCTTAGAATTGAGTTGGCATATTTTTGCTCGACTGGAGCGGACTAGTTCTTTGGCCAGTAGGAGTTGGGTTTCTCTGTGCAGGAGCAGTATCTATAAAAACTGGAGTTGGTTTATTATCTCCTGGCGTTTGGATTTTTTGCAAAGGCCTTGTTTGTAACCCTTCAGATTCTAACATAGTCGTCTTCCCCTTGCATGCCTTGTATAGAAGAATGGTGCTTTAATTATAAAACATGTGACATCAGAGAGATGGAATAGGTACTGAAGAATAGAAAGGCATGACATATTGACATGTATTCCCTCCATCCGCAAAAAAATGGATGGGTCTAGGCGTATTTCAGTTGTAGATACATCCTTTTTTATCCATTTCGGCAACATGTAATCCGGACGGAGGGAGTATGGTGTAAGAGCTAGGGATACGACAGGACAACACAGCAAAAAAAAACTAGTTGAATGCAAAACTATATGCTAGCGGAATACGTACAGAAATAACCAAGGCAACATACACGTGTATGATTGAGAAAATAAGATGGCATTGCAACAGAGCACTAGAACAACACTTCAATGTAAAAAAACATGGTATGGCAGACATATGAAGTACATACTGATGAATAAAAATGCATAAGATATTCAGAAGCATGATGTCCAAATTAAGCAGATGGCATTGCGATAGAGTAGAATGACAGTACTTGAATTTGAAAACATGTTATCATGAATGGAATAGGTACTAAAAAACAGGAAGGCATGACATATTTACATGCATGATCAGCATGCTAAGCACATGGCATTGCAACAGAGTAGATACACTCTAGGACATTATATGCATGTTGTACCCATATCACAGGCCAAGTTAGAGCAAGGACCTTGTGGGGTGAAGAGGATTCATCATCTTTCTACAAGTCTTCTGAAGAACTGCCTTTACATGTTCCATCATATTGGGTATCATTGACAAGTTTATTGGCCTTTACATTGCTCCATGAGGTTCTTGTGGATCAGTGTGTGCAATTATATCTGACATGCATGGAAGACAACTAGTAGTTAGACTTATGTAAATGAGTGCCTGTAGGAGACGACATAAATAGTAGGACTGGGGTTAACTAGCAGCAACAGGTCTCATAAACTAAAGGGAGAACACAGATGAAAGCTACATAATATGTATCATTTGTACTCGAGATTAACTAGATGGCACACAAAAGTATTAAAGAACAACATAGGTAATACTAGAAGTGGTATAATACTATAATCACCAGCCTGTGGGATCGCATTGGCTGATGGATGATAACTATGGAACAACGTTACCTAAAGAACAAGTATCTTAGCTGAACTATGAAACAGCGTGAACTCCTGAACAAGACCCGTAAGAGATCAGCATGAATATACAGTGAAATGTGATGATCTATTTTCCGTGCTTAGATGAATAACAAAGCCATAAATGTTGCACACAAGTAAGATGGGGGTACAACCTATCTGGCTGCCATCCATAGGAGTGAGCATCATGTGCTGACTTGTCGATGGCCCTGCAGTTGTTATGGCTGTCCATGTCGGGCACGCGCATTCAATGCAGGGAACTGTTGAGTGGGGACTGTAGCTCCCTTCTGGTGTATGCTTCCCTTGTTGGAGCAGCTGCGGTGAGTCGGAAGACGGTGTGTCTGAAGATGCAGATAACGCATAAAGTTAAGAACGACAGATCTCTTTGATCCGAAGAAATACACTAAGAGATCAACAGCAAGGTACGAGAGTGGTCACACGTCTGTTGACTGAAGACTAAATTGGGGTCACACGATTTTATTTTATTTTGGTAATGTCCGATCTACGCCGGATGGCTTGATGGCCGTCTTGTGCCTCCCGGCTGACACTGTTCGCAATCTTCCCCGAAGAGCCAGCGACCAATGGCAGAGCAGCCTGCCTCCGCCGTCCGTAGCCCAGTCCAAAACCCCGCTCCCCGCCCCACCGCACTGCCGTGGTTGCGCCGCCCCCGGGACAATCCACAAAGACTCCCCGTCATCCAGATCCGGCGGCGGCAGTACCTTCAACCCACGCAACTCTAAAAGATAGCCATCTAAGCGCTGCTTCCGTGGCGAACTTGCGGCCCCGCACCCTTATGTTAGACACCAGCCAACCGGCAGCCTAGGAGCTCCGCTGCCTCGAGGGGTGCTGCTTCCCATTGGGAATCGATTGGCCCAGAATAAAAATTCAGACAACTGATGCCTAAATAAAGTTATTTCAGGTGAGGGTGCGACCTATCTGGCGGCATGGTGAAGTAGGGAGGTCCAGCTGCCGAGTCGGTGAGGCCGGCGCGGTTGCGGTGGTGACCGGCGGCAGGGAAAGATCGATGTCGCTACGGTCGACGGCTACGCAGAAGCAGCGCCAGGACTCTGGACGGATCCGAAGTTGGAGCCGCTCCGGCGCCATGAACAATGGCGGGGTTGAATCGGCTCTGGTACAATTCATGCGGCCGTCATCGAGGCAGCACCAGCAGCACAGAGTAAGAGGCACGGGAGGAGGGCGGCTGTGAAATTGGTGCGGTGGGGGGCGCCATGGAGGTGGGGCTGAGGTTTCGTGGCTCGGGAGAAGGGAGCTTCCCGGGGAGAAGGTGATTTGGCGCCCACGAGGTATGAATGGGGGCGGGCGGGGGGGGGGGGGGAATTGGGAGGGGGGTGGAACCATGTCTTACAGACACATTTGTTTGAAATGTGAGGGGGAGTTACAGTTCTACCCTTGCCTATAGGCTTCTCGGCTTGGGTCTGTGTACTGAGGGTCGGGGATAGTAGAGTAACTTTGCTTCTCCCCAAATAGTGGGTGGGAGAGATTTCAGGCGAGGAGGGCGTGTTTTGAACTATAGTGGGCGCGAGCGAATTCAGGCGAGGAGAGCGTGTTTTGAAATAGTGGGCGCGAGCTACTTCGGGCGAGGAGAGCATGTTTTGCCGACCATGCTTTATGAATTATTCGGCACATGTCATTTCGGCCGAGGAGAAGGCGCGCTTGGATGAAGTTATGAACCTACCCTCGATGTACAACAGGCAATTGATGCGTGTCCCACATAGGACGGTAATTTCGCTTCTCCCATTTATTTGCTCAGGCGAATTCCACCGAGCAGAGAGGATGTTTAACGGTTCGTTCAAATTTTGGGAGAACGAGCATCCACGTCTACCTTACCAAGTCGATTCGAATCAAATTTTGAAATATTAGCTTGCCACTTCTTTTTTAGATGGAGAGATGATGCTCGGGAGTAATGTGTTTTTACATGCTCATTGCTAGCGATTTACTATATGACAAATAGTTGACCATCTCAAAAACGCGAATCAAACCCAAAATGAAATATCTCGATTCAATGAACTAGCTCGTTCAGTAGGTCAAAATAGTGAACTAAATCCAAAATTGAACACCTCAATCGAGTAGCATGTTGTACAGTATTATAGTACTCCATGAACATGTTGAAAGTCAAATTAATGAACTTGTTTGATATACGCATAGATCCGTTCATGTGTGGATTGCAGACAACATGGTCTCCAATTTAAATATTTGAATGCAAGTTTATATCAGTCTTTGATGCATAAAACGCAACCTCCCCCTCTCCCGGACTCCTTTTCTCTCTCTCTCTCTCTCTCTCTCTCTCTCTCACTCTCGCCGACAATCTTCAATTCTATCGCACGCATCCGACACAAAAACCTTGTTGGTCCCTCTCCCTTTCTCTCTCTCTCTCTCTCTGTGTGTGTGTGTGTGGGGGTCTTTCTAGTCCGCATTCATATATACACCATCTATAGGTCTCTCTCGCACACTATGTATGATACTCTAGCTAGTCGAAGCTAGATATCTTGGGTGCACTCATCGTACGCATAGAAATTCCTTGGCTCTTCGCCCGTAACTCTCTCACGCACCACTATGTCGTCTCGGAGCTCTTCCCCCCTCTCCCAAACTCTCCATCCACCTAGGTCACACATACACATGCATATCTCACTCGCACTTGATAGGCCCATCCAAAACTCTATCTCTCTCCATCGTTCTCTCTCCATCACACACACACACACACAAAATCTCATGCCCAGCTAGCCAAGTATGATGGTCTCTCACTCAATTGTAGGCACACACAGTCCCCCGTATATGTATATGACTAGCTAATCATAGTCTCCATCACAAACATGTGCATGGTCTATCTTGATTTCTCTCGGGGCATCTTTCTATCGCGCACGCACTCCCTCGATCTCCCACCCATATAGTCCCCTCACGATCTCGAGGGAATCTCTCTATCACAAACACACCCTCTCTCCCTCCCCATGCGTCCATGCCATCCATGTGTCCCTCTCGACCTTTTTTCCTTGTTGGCCAGACCTCTATTGGACATGTGCTACAGGGGTGTCTCTCTCCGTTGCAAACAATCACACACTAGCTATCTTCATGTATCTCCTCGCCTCGCTTTTCCATCTCGGAGATGCATGCGTGATATGTTCGCATCAGAAACAAAAAAACACACACTCTCTCTAATTTATCGTTTGTTGTCACTTTCTCTTTCACACGCATACTCTTTTTGCACACTTACTCATTCTCCTTCACACGCACTTGATCTGTCTCGACTGAGGCACTCACCTTCGTCCATAGCACATAGATTTATTGAAAAGTCAAACATCACAAAGTTTGACCATGCACGTGGAGAAAAAGAATTACATCTAGTAGGCAAACATATACCATTAGATTCACCATGAGATGTAGTTTTGTGTGATGTATCTTTGGTATTGTAGATATAAATAACATTTGCGTAAACCTGATCAAAGTTTCCAAAGTTTGACTTCTAAAAAAGTTACATGCACTGCATTATCGAGCAGATGGAATATCTCTTTCCCCCTCTCAGCTATTTGACGCACCACTCAGCCTTATCGGGGCTCCTCAATCTCTCTCAAACACCTTGATGGTCGGTACTGCCTGGTGTGGACGTGAGATGTAAAATATTTCTGCCTGGCCAGACTTGTGTGGTGCTGAAGCGGTTGGTTCATGCCTGGGCCAGGCAAAGCATCAACGTCCCATCAATCAATCCATGCATCAATTATTTAATGCTAATATCCATCCATGTTGCTGTTAGCCTCGTGGCCGCACGACCAGGCACGTCCAGGCGTTCGAAATCGCTCGCTTGGGCCAGGCTACTTGCAGTGTCTGGAGTTCAGCCAGGCTAATTAAAGTGCAAGGGAACCCAGCCCAGGCGGGCTTTCTTTTTCACAGGGTAGCAACCAAACAAGCGTGCATGAAATCCAGCCACAACCCCAGGCCACGCAAAAGATGCTCACGACGCAAGCCAAACGGGCCTTACATCTCCCTGGTTCACACATACACATGTCTCGCTCGCTCTATACATATAGACCCATCCAGCACTCTCCGCCCGTGTTCTCTCTCTATGTGACACGCACCCCCCTAAGGACCATAATTCCTCACTCCATCATAGTCTCTATTTGGATCCATGGGTTAGAGTTAGTTTGGATTAGTTTGGAGTCAACTAACCCAAAAATATCCAAACAGGAGGGTTAGTTTAGGTTAGATGCATCTAACCCATCCAAAAAAACTAACCCATCCAAGAGGTGCTTATTTGGGTTAGTTCTTCTCGGGACCACTAATAAACACTTTTTTCTCTCGCTTTCCCCGCAGCAGATCCCTCCCCACTTCCTCGAAGCTTCTTGTCCTCTCCCTCCCTCCCTCTCACACCGCCCGTGAAGGTGCCTCGCTGTATCCGCGCTCCATCTAACCCTGCCATCCAAACACCTCTTTACTTAGAGTTAGTTCAGGGTTAGAATCTAACTCTAACCTCTAACTGAGTTAGAGTATCCAAATAGGGCCATAGGCGCAAGCACCCCCCTCCTAAGTATGATTATCTCTTACTAGCTATCAGGAACACACGTATTGTCTCCTTCCATCCATACGTCTATCTCGATATCTCTCGGGGCATCCTCTATCACGCACACACCTTGTCACTCGATCTCCCACCCATGTAGTCCCATCATGATCTCCAGGGGATCTCTCTATGACAAACATACACTCTCTCCTCCCCATGTATGCATTTTCTCCGTACGTCTCTCTCGACCTCTCTCCCTTGTTTGTCAGACCCCTCTTGGCCATGTGCTAGGGGTCTTCCTCTCTCGGTTCCAAACAACCACTCACTATCTCCTCACCTTGCCTCTGTTGTCGAAGATGCATGTGTGATATGTTTCCATAAGATACGCACGCTTTTTCTCCACTTTTATCGTGTGTTGTCCATGTCTCTTTCACACACGCACACACACTTTTTTCACTCTCTCTCTCTCTCTCTCTCGTAAGGGACTCTGTCACGTCCATAAGCATATGGATGTTTTGAAAAGTCAAACCTCAGAAAAGTTTGACTAGGTATATGTGGAGAAAAACATTTACATCTATCATTAGATTCATCACAACATGTACTTACTTCATACTATCATTTATCTTTGGTATTGCTGATATAAGTAATTTCTTTATAAACTTGTTCAAAGTTTCAAAAGTTTGACTTTAAAAAAATGTTGTAACTACATTATCGAACGGAGGGAGTAGCTCTTTCTCTCTCTCTGCTATCTCTCACGGGCCTCCCCTCTCACTCGAACTCTCTATACCAACGTATTATGCGCTCACTGTGTGAGCGTATAGCTCTGTATATTGTTTAGTTGACTGGTCAACCAATCCACATGCTGCGTTGTCAACTCGTGTTCTGTATCTTGGTGTGCTGGCCCATGTGACAGTGGGTGAAAGTAAGTAAACTAGAGGCCCATCTGACACGCGGTGAAGGAAACAAAGTTGAAACCACTCGGGGTAGCACCCCGCACGCTAGTAAATTGAGGGCGCATTGAGGACAAACTTCTTGCGCGCGAAGGACACACTCGCGCACAATTCACCACTTCATGACGGCATGCACAGAAGGACGCACTCGCGCACACCCAGCACACAACACACACCAGCACACGTGTACACCGACGTCGCCGCTGGTTGAGATGGACGGCGAGGTAGCCAACAAGCGGATGCCGCTCGAGCCAAAACCGCATCCGGCGAGCCTGGACTTCATCAGCAGCCTCCCCGACGACATGCTGCTCGTCATCATCGACCTCCTCCCCACCAAATCTGCCATGCGGACCGCCCTGCTCTCCCGGCAGTGGCGCCCCCTCTGGCGCTGCATCCCCCTCAACCTCACTGTCGACAGCTGCCTCTGCGACGGGGATTGCAAACGCATGGCCACAGTCTCCAAGATCCTTTCATCGCACCCTGGGCTAGACGCCTTGACATCCGCATGTTCAGTACCAACTGCAAGGTCCAACCCAAGTTCGACGAGTGGTTCTTATCCCCCGCCATAGATCAGCTCGAGGAGCTCAGCTTTGAAGCTGGACGATGTCGCTCTCTGCCGCCATCCGCGCTCGCCTTGATGATGTTATGTACCTAGGGTAGGGTCATGGACCTATCTAGGATACCATACCCAAGGACATCCTTAGACGAAGCTATCTTCCAGTCAACCAAGAGAGGCTCCACTCGACCAAGAGAGACTCCACTCGACCGGCTAGAAGACACTCGACCATGAAGACGCACTCGACCGTCAGAAGTTCAGGATCTACTCTGTATCCAAACGGTCTGTAATTAAGTAGTCTTAATGGTCATGATGACACTTTATGTAGGGCGTTACCAGTAACGCCCGGCCTTAATGTACTTTAACCCTCTGCTACGCGGGTAGGCTGGGGTCCTAGTGTCCTCTATATAAGCCACCCCCTCCACTGGTAGAAGGGTTCGCACCCCTGTAACTCATATACACATAAACCAGTCGACCGCCTCCGGGCTCCGAGACGTAGGGCTATTACTTCCTCAAAGAAGGGCCTGAACTCATAAAACCACTTGTGTGTACAACTACTCCATAGCTAGGATCTTGCCTCTCCATACCTTCCCCCCATTCTACTGTCAGACTTAGAACCACGACAGTTGGCGCCCACCGTGGGGCAGGTGTCTTAGCGACTTTTTTGGAGAAGTTGCAATTTGTCCGATCGCCTTCATCATGGTTTCCGGCGGAGCTCTGGTCGAGGGCCGCGAGATCCGTCTCGGGGCGCTCGCTTTCATCGCCGACGACTCCGCTTGGCTCTAGGAGGCACCACTCGACATCGAAGCGCTCCCCGTCCGCAGGGCGACGCACTTTCGGACATGTATCCGCGGTGTCTTGCTGCGGCAGCCGTCGACCCCATACCGGTCGACTCCTGCGCCGTCCTCCCTCCCTGTCTCCCGCCAGCGCAAGCGCTCCGGTCGATCGAGGCTCCAGCGATGGGTGAGACATGCAGTGGCTCACCAATCGGCCACCACCCAAGTCGCGGCAATTGAGCCCGACGAATCTCTCTATGGCCTGTTCGACCTGTCGACTGGCTCCGTAGAGACTGCATCCGAGTGCGATAACAGTGATCCAGCGGCGGAGGTCCTGATGGTCAACGGGCCTCGTAGTCCTCCCGGTTTCCCCCGCGACGATGGGATGGACGACGGAGGCGACCCCGCTCAAGCCCACGAAGAGTATCAGCCCAAGCCGCTCACTTCTCAATAGAGGGAAGAACTTCGCCGCCGTAACATGGATGCCCTGCATACTCCCATTGCAGGAGAAACTCCTGAGGCTCGTGCCCTGGAAGAGGCGCGTTTAGCCAACCTGGCTGAACGCACTCGACTGGAGAACCTCCAGCGAGCACTCGACGAGCGTGCGCGTCAACGAGTGACCAACTCCAACCGACGTCAGCTCTTTCCGCAACCGACTCAGGTATATCGAACCCCAATTCAGAATTTGGCAGCTGCATCCCGTATAGAGGAGTCAATTCAGCCCTCTCAGTCAGAGGCTGGGAGAGGCTTGATGCAGATCAGAGATTTGCTCCGGGCGGCAGGAGATCAGAATTCAGCTGTGTCACAGTCGCGCAACAGGATTCACAGTCGATCCGTCGCTGCGAATACTGTTCAGTCGGCTCACAATCCAAGGTCGCCTCTGAGGCGCGTGGGACGTGAAGGCCGGCAGGACCACTATGATGATCGATTTGATCGTGATGACAGGCGTCGAGTGCTCACTCCTCCCCCGAGGGGTGGGTCTAACGCCCATCGGCAGCAAGATGACAGACGCCAGCTCAGTGTTGGGCAGAGAGCCAGGCTTTGACGCGAGATCCATCATCGTGCAAGGTTTGGTCGACCGGAACAGAGCTCATAGAGGTGGCCATGACAGAGATGTGCCCACAAGCAGCCGAGTCCATGTTTCAGGTCCAGAATGCTTTAGCAGAGCCATCAGAGCCGCAGTGATACCCCCCAACTTCAGGTTGGCGACTGGAGTGAGTAAGTTCACCGGAGAGTCTAAGCCTGAAACTTGGCTTGAAGACTACCGGGTGGCTGTTCAGATTGGTGGCGGTAATGATGAGGTGGCCATGAAGCATTTTCCACTTATGCTAGGGTTCAGCCAGGGCGTGGTTGAATCAGTTAGCTCCGAGCAGCATTTACACTTGGGAAGATCTTTCCCGAGTGTTCGTCAGGACGTTCGAGGGAACTTGCAAGCGACCGGCCGGATTGACAGAGCTGCAAGTTTGTGTACAAAAGTCGAGTGAAACTCTGAGAGATTACATCCAGAGATGGATCACTTTGCATCATAGTGTAGAGAATGTGTCAGACCATCAAGCGGTCTGTGCCTTCAAAGACGGTGTCAAGAACAGAGAGTTGAGCCTGAAGTTTGGTCAAACTGGAGATATGACCCTGAGTCGGATGATGGAAATAGCCACCAAGTACGCCAATGGCGAAGAAGAGGACCGACTCCGGAGTGGCAAGTACAAGCCGAGTCAGTCGGATAAAGGAAACTCCAGTCGGAAGCAAAAGCGGAAAGCCGAGCCAGCTGCTCCTGGAGAGGCTCTGGCCGTGACTCAGGGCAAATTCAAAGGGAAGCCCAAAGGATCTTGGAACCCCAAGAAGGTAAAAGATAAGGAAGGTAATGACGTGATGGATCTACCGTGTCATATCCACACGAAGAAAGACGAAGAGGGTAACTTCATCTACCCAAAGCATACCACTCGCCAGTGCCGGCTCTTAATCCAGCAGTTTCAAGGGAAACAGCCGAAGGACAAAGAGAAGGAGTCGGACAAGGCTGAGGACAAGGAGGACAGTGATGGAGAGTACCCTCATGTCAACTCCACTCTGATGATTTTTGCTGATGTAGAGAGCAAAAGTCGACTGAAAGTGATCAACCGTGAGGTCAATATGGTCGCCCCGGCGACACCAAACTATCTGAGATGGTCGCAAACTCCCATTACTTTCGACCAGTCTGATCATCCTACTCACATTGCCACCCCTGGGAGGCAAGCGCTGGTGGTCGACCCAGTCGTCGAAGGCACTCGACTGACGAAGGTATTGATGGATGGCGGCAGTGGATTGAATATACTGTATGCAGAGACGCTCAAGGGAATGGGCATTCCGATGTCCAGGCTCAGTTCCAGCAACATGAGTTTTCACGGAGTCATCCCAGGAAAGAAGGCTGAGTCACTCGGCCAAATAGCTCTGGATGTAGTGTTCGGCGACTCGAAGCATTTCCGCAAAGAGAAGCTGACATTTGAAGTCGTGGATTTCCGAAGCGCCTACCACGCTATTTTGGGAAGGCCAGCCTATGCCCGCTTCATGGCTCGACCATGTTATGTGTACCTCAAGTTAAAGATGCCTGGCCCCAAAGGCGTGATCACCATCACTGGCAGCCGGAAGAAGGCAGAAGAGTGTTTCCAGAAAGGCTCAAAGATTGCGGATGACCAGATAACAGTGGTAGAGCTGGAGGAATACAAGAAGAATGCAGATCCGAGTGATTTGCTGCGGGCCAAGAAGCCCGCCACAGAGTCAGCATTTCAGTCGTCCGGGAGACGAAGCCAGTTCATATCCACCCGACTGACCCCAATGCAGCTCCGACCCATATTTCCACAACACTCGACTCTAAATAGGAAGAAGCGCTCATCCAGTTCCTCCGTGAGAACTGGGACATCTTTGCATGGAAGCCAGCTGACATGCCGGGTGTTCCCAGGGGGCTGGCTGAGCATCGCCTTAGAGTCGACTCAAAAGCGAAACCAGTTAAAGAACATCTTCGACGGTCCGCCGTTCAGAAGAAAAAAGCCATTGGCGAGGAGGTGGCTCGACTCCTTGCAGCACAGTTCATCCAAGAGATATACCACTCCGAGTGGCTCGCCAATGTCGTCATGGTCCCCAAGAAGGACAACTCACTTCGTATGTGCATTGATTTCAAACATATCAATCGGGCCTGCCCGAAAGATCATTTTCCTCTCCCTCGCATCGACCAAATTGTCGACTCGACCGCAGGGTGCGAGAGATTGTCTTTTCTAGACGCTTATTCCGGGTATCATCAGATCCGTCTGTATGGACCTGACGAAATCAAAACAGCTTTCATCACTCCATTCGGGTGCTTCTGCTATATCACCATGCCATTCGGCCTCAAGAATGCCGGAGCCACGTTCATGAGAATGATTCAAAAGTGTTTACTCACTCAAATCAGTCGGAATGTGGAAGCGTACATGGATGATATCGTGGTCAAGTCGCGAAAAGGGTTCCGACCTATTGACTGACCTAGCCGAAACATTTGCCAATCTCAGAAGGTATGATATCAAGCTCAATCCATCGAAGTGCACATTCGGAGTACCTGGCGGAAAGTTACTCGGTTTTCTCGTTTCAGAACGAGGAATCGATGCTAACCCAGAAAAAGTTGGCACCATACTCCGAATGAAACGCCCTGTGCGTGTGCACGACGTCCAGAAGCTTACTGGATGCTTGGCCGCTTTAAGTCGATTCATCTCTCGCCTCGGTGAAAAGGCATTGCCCCTTTACCGACTGATGAAGAAGGCAGACAAGTTCGAGTGGACTCCAGAAGCTGATGCAGCGTTTGCCGAGTTAAAAACTCTGCTCTCCACCCAGCCGGTGCTTGCTGCTCCAATCAGCAAAGAGCCTCTGTTGCTTTATATTGCAGCCACAGGACAAGTCGTCAGTACAGTACTTACGGTCGAGCGGGAAGAAGAAGGGAAAGCCTTCAAAGTTCAGCGCCCAGTGTATTATCTCTCTGAAGTTTTGACCCCATCGAAGCAAAGATACCCTCATTATCAGAAGCTCGTATATGGGATCTACATGACCATGAAGAAGGTTGCTCATTATTTCTCTGATCATGACATTACAGTCGTCAGCGACGCACCATTGTCAGAGATTCTGCATAACAGAGATGCAACTGGTCGAGTGGCTAAATGGGCGATTGAACTCCTTCCCCTTGATGTCAAATTCGAGGCAAAGAAAGCCATTAAGTCCCAGGCTATAGCAGATTTCCTTGCCGAGTGGATTGAGCAACAACAGCCGACTCAAGTTCACTCGGAGCATTGGACCATGTTCTTTGATGGCTCTAAGATGTTAAATGGTTCTGGTGCTGGGGTTGTTTTGGTTTCCCCCCGAGGAGACAAGCTCAGATATGTGCTCCAGATCCACTTTGATTCCTCCAACAATGAAGCAGAATATGAAGCACTCTTGTATGGGTTGCGCATGGCCATTTCACTCGGCGTCCGTCGCCTTATGGTTTATGGCGACTCAGATTTGGTGGTCAATCAGGTGATGAAGGAGTGGGACGTTAGAAGCCCAGCCATGACTGGATACTGCAATGCAGTGAGGAAGCTCGAAAAGAAGTTCGAAGGGTTAGAGCTCCACCACATACCCCGACTGAAAAATCAAGCAGCTGACGATCTGGCGAAGATAGGATCCAAGAGAGAAGCCATCCCCAGTGATGTGTTCTTGGAGCATATCCACACTCCGTCAGTCGTAGAAGACCCTTTTACCGATGAAGCTCCGCAACCTAAGAGTGTTACGGACCCGACTGAGGTTGAAGTCCCAGCAGTGGTCGACCTGATCATGGAAGTTCTAGTGATCACTCCAGATTGGACAGTACCATATATCGCGTATATCTTGAGGAAAGAACTCCCGGAGGACGAAGAAGAGGCTCGACAGATCGTCCGCCGATCTAAAGCCTTTACCGTGATAAGAGGACAGTTGTACAGAGAAAGCGCGACTGGAGTTGGTCAGAAATGCATAACACCGGAGGAAGGTCGAATAATCCTTGATGACATCCACTCGGGGACCTGTGGCCATCATGCGTCCTCTCGGACCATCGTGGCCAAAGCATACCGAGCCGGATTTTATTGGCCAAGAGCGAATGAAATGGCGAAGGAGATAGTCGACAAGTGCGAGGGATGCCAATTTTACTCCAATATGTCACACAAGCCCGCGTCAGCTTTGAAGACTATACCACTCGTCTGGCCCTTTGCAGTGTGGGGTTTGGATATGGTCGGTCCTTTGAGAACAGGCAGAAGCGGTTTTACCCATGTGCTGGTAGCAGTCGACAAGTTCACTAAGTGGATCGAAGCTAAACCCATCAAGAACCTCGATGCCGGTACTGCTGTCAGCTTCATCAGAGAATTGATATTCAGATATGGGGTCCCGCACAGCATCATCACTGACAACGGGTCAAACTTCGACTCCGAAGAGTTCAGAGCTTTCTGCACATCTCAAGGCACGCGAGTCGACTATGCTTCAGTCGCTCACCCACAGTCGAATGGACAAGCAGAACGAGCCAACGGTTTGATTCTCAAAGGGTTGAAACCCCGTTTGATGCGTGATCTTAAGCATGCGGCTGGTGCATGGGTCGACGAACTTCCCTCAGTGCTTTGGGGGTTAAGGACCACGCCCAACCGGTCGACTGGAAGAACTCCATTCTTCTTGGTCTACGGAGCTGAAGCAGTCTTGCCGAGTGACCTTCTCCACAATGCTCCCCGGGTCGAGCTCTACACTGAAGCTGAAGCAGAACAAGCACGGCAGGATGCAGTCGACCTTTTAGAGGAAGAGAGGGAGATGGCTCTGATCAGATCGACCATTTACCAACAAGACTTGCGTCGCTTCCACGCCAAAAACGTGAAGAGTCGAGCCTTCCAGGAAGGAGATTTAGTTCTCCGAGTGGATCAGCAGAAACCACACAAGCTTGCTCCTTCTTGGGAAGGTCCCTTCATTGTCACCAAGGTTCTCCACAATGGAGCATACCGTCTTTACAATGTCGAACATCAGATCGACGAGCCCCGAGCTTGGAACGCGGAGCTTCTCCGCCCCTTTTACACCTAAGTATTCACTCGGATGAGTTGTAATAAAAGTACTTCTGTAGTTTATTTATCAAAGACAAGAGCTTTATAATCTTTCCAGTCATCGTTATTTCTTTTCTCCACTCAAAACAATCCCCCAGTGGGTGGCTTGGCTGCGAATCTGATTCGTCCAAGTCTGTAAAAAAAATCCTAACTGAGTGGTGAGCCAGTCTCCCACACGAAGGCTTAGCTGCGAAATCCGTTTCGCCTAAGATAAACAAAATCCTACCGAGTGGTAAGCCAGCCTTCCACTCGGAGGCTTAGCTGCAGTCCAAGTACTCGCCTAAGATAAATAAAATCCTACCGAGTGGTAAGCTAGCCTTCCACTCGGAGGCTTAGTTGCAGTCCAAGTACTCGCCTAAGAAAAATAAAATCCTACCGAGTGGTAAGCCAGCCTTCCACTCGGAGGCTTAGTTGCAGTCCAAGTACTCGCCTAAGATAAACAAAATCCTGTCGAGTGGTAAGCCAACCTTGCACTCGGAGGCTTAGCTGTAGTCCAAGTACTCGCCTAAGATAAACAAAATCCTGTCGAGTGGTAAGCCAGCCTTCCACTCGGAGGCTTAGCTGCAGTCCAAGTACTCGCCTAAGATAAACAAAATCCTGTCGAGTGGTAAGCCAGCCTTCCACTCGAAGGCTTAGCTGCAGCATTGTGCTCGCCTAAGTACAAATACAACATGCGCTTCGCAAGGAGGACGAGGTGCAGGTCGACTGCTACCCTCTCCTTCCGAGCTACGCCACAAGTACAATGTGCGCTTCGCAAGGAGGACGAGGTGCAGGTCGACTGCTACCCTCTCCTTCCGAGCTACGCCACAAGTACAACATGCGCTCTGCAAGGAGGACGAGGTGCAGGTCGACTGCTACCCACTCCTTCCGAGCTACGCCACCAATACAAATCCTACCGAGTGGAGAGCAAACCTCCCACTCGGGGGCTTAGCTGCAGCCCAGTGCTCGCCTAAGTATCTGAAATCCTACCGAGTGGAGAGCAAACCTCCCACTCGGGGGCTTAGCTGCAGCCCAGTGCTCGCCTAAGTATCTGAAATCCTACCGAGTGGAGAGCAAACCTCCCACTCGGGGGCTTAGCTGCAGCCCAGTGCTCGCCTAAGTATCTGAAATCCTACCGAGTGGAGAGCAAACCTCCCACTCGGGGGCTTAGCTGCAGCCCAGTGCTCGCCTAAGTATCTGAAATCCTACCGAGTGGAGAGCAGACCTCCCACTCGGGGGCTTAGCTGCAGCCCAGTGCTCGCCTAAGTATCTGAAATCCTACCGAGTGGAGAGCAAACCTCCCACTCGGGGGCTTAGCTGCAGCCCAGTGCTCGCCTAAGTATCTGAAATCCTACCGAGTGGAGAGCAAACCTCC
This sequence comes from Triticum aestivum, assembly GCF_018294505.1. Classification (NCBI taxonomy): domain Eukaryota; kingdom Viridiplantae; phylum Streptophyta; class Magnoliopsida; order Poales; family Poaceae; genus Triticum; species Triticum aestivum. The sequence goes on along the minus strand of NC_057807.1, from coordinate 675,435,313 downwards.
CACTCGGGGGCTTAGCTGCAGCCCAGTGCTCGCCTAAGTATCTAAAATCCTACCGAGTGGAGAGCAAACCTCTCACTCGGGGGCTTAGCTGCAGCCCAGTGCTCGCCTAAGTGTATTGGGGAACAAGTCGATTGCAATGAGCGCTTCGCTTTAACCTGCAAAAGACACCTCAAACCAAATGCAAACATATTCAACGATCGAATCCAAGTTCGGATAACACCTAACGGAACCGAAAGTGCTCAGGCGCTAGGCCTGTTAAGGTTTGTCGGTTACAAAACTCACTCGGCATACCGAGGCAAATTTAAAGTATCAAGCTCAGAAGTTTTTTACCCCTCCTGTGGAGGGCTGGAAGGTGCAACAAACTCGTCCAGATCAATTCCATCTGCAATCCGAGTGGCAGCAGCAATGAAGGTCTCCATGAAAGATCTGAAATCGTGCTTCTTGGTGTTAGCCACCCTAAGAGCCACCAGCTTGTCCTCTCGTGCATCCTTGCAGTGAACGCGGACCAGAGACAGAGCAACATCCGCACCGCACCTGGCCGAAGACTTCTTCCACTCCTGCACTCGACTTGGGACCTCGTTCAGTCGAGTCATCAGGGACTCGAGGTCGTTCTGGAGTGTCTCTCTTGGCCAGAGTGTTGTGTCGATGCGAGAAGTTGCGACCTTCAGCCTTGCGAGATAATCGATGACAGCAGCAACACGAGATTCAAGCCGGAGCACATTCATGGCGACTTCATCTTTCACGGGAGAGTTGATGGGGTCCAGGTTTACTTCCAGTCGACCAGTCTCCTCTTCAAAGTTCTGACAAAACTCTGCAAGCACAACCACCGAGTCAAGACAAACAGTCGGAGGTTACAATTAAAATATTTGTTTGATACAAAGGATTACCTTCAAGCATGAGGAACAACTTCTTGGCGAGTCCACCCAGATAAGCCTCTAGATCGTTCTTCTTTCTCTTCAACTCACTGGCCTTGTCATTCAGGGTGGTCTTGTCACTTTTCAGTCGACTGACCTCCTGGTTGGCAGCATCAAGAGCAGCTTTCAGATTGGTGTTTTCTTCTTCAAGCTTGGTCACTGAAGCCAGCTTCTCATCCGCAAGCCTGGTCTTCTCTAAAGCAGTTTTTTGCATCTCAGCCAAGTCAAGCTCTTGCTTCTTCAGGGCATCCCTCACTTTGTCTGCAAAGTTACAGTGAGATTAGATTCGGAAACAAGTAAGAGGCAAAGGCAGTCGTCAAAGGCCTCACCAAGCATACCTTTAGCTTCCTCCTTCGCCTTCGTTAAGTTCTCTTGGGCCAGTTTCAGATCGAGCTCGAGCTGAATGTGTTTGTTCTCCAACTCAGTATAACGAGCCACAAGGTCACAGGATTTCTACGAAGAACCAATCGACAGATGTCAAAGACAATTCACTTCCGAGTGAGTAAGGAAAAATCATAGCGTTTCTAAGACTACGGCCGAATACAAACATTCGACCATAGTCTCGGGGACTACACCCAGTGGGTGCACTCAGCGTGCCCCCACTAGTTTCATCAGTTAGAGTCGACCAGTCGACCAACAAAAAAAAGGGGAGAGATGTTCTTCAGACTATAGTCGACTGCCAGCAGTCGACCACAGTCTCGGGGACTACACCCAGTGGGTGCACTCAGCGTGCCCCCACCGGTCTATGAATCTATTCGACCTAGTCGAGTAAGGAAAAAACTTAAAGCCTATGGTCGACTGCCAGCAGTCGACCATAGCCTTGGGGACTACACCCAGTGGGTGCACTCAGCGTGCCCCCACTAATCCGGAATTTCAATCGACACACCCAGTGGGTGTAGGACAAACTCTAAGAATTTCAGAAAGAAGAGTTTTCATATATCATATCCTAACAGAACAGGCAGTGACCGACTGACCTGAACATTACTCTGAAGAGCCGAACTGGCGTCATAGGCTGCCTGGCTGGCTTCTCGTATTGCCTTCACTTGCTCCATCATGACCCCCGCTTGGCGTATTGCTTCTTTAGCAGCACTAGCTTGGTCTTCTGGAACGGGGTAGGTGGAGAAAAGCGAGGGTTGAGCAGCACTCGACGACGAAGGACGAGCACTCGTCAACGGCACCGCAAAGGTTACGGTAGGCCGAGTGACATTGTCTCCCTCCACGACCAACGTCTCGGGTGCTGGCACATCCTGAGTCGCCTTGCCAGCAGACGTTTTCTTGCTCCTCCTCTGCCTTGGTGGTTCTTCGTCGTCGTCGTCAGGAAGGTCAATAACAATGTTAGATGAAGCTGCAGAAAGAATCAAAATTAGAGACAATAAGTCAGTCGACTGAAAACGGCATCACAAGAGTCATACCAGGTTTTGAGGTAGCAGCATCCTCCATCTCGTGGTCTTCAGCCCTGGCCGAAGTATCAGAAGTAGCAGCACTGCAGTTCCGGAAGTCAGTCGATTGACCCATGAGTCGACCAAGAGCAAGTTCATGAAACGGGGAAAACTCAAGACTACCATTACCCTGAGATAGTGGGGATCACCATCTTCATCTTCGGCAAGACCTTCGCAGGTTTCGACGGTGCCACTCGAGATTGCTTCGGAGCCTTCTCAGTCGGCGCCGGAGAAGTAGTCCGAGGGCGCTTGGTCGACTGGGTAGCGGTCGCGACCCCCTTACCACGCTCAGTCGCGGGATCATGGACAAGCTTCGAGCGTCTTTCCGAGCGGGGAGGTGCAACTTCCTCCTCCTCCTCCTCCTCTTCCTCCTCATCAGAGTCTTCAGCCTCATCATCGTCGTCAGCATCCGAATCCCACTCCTCCGGGCTTTCGCCCCCACTTCCTTCCTCCTCTTCAGTCGGCGTCTGCGCTCCATTGGGCATCGAGTATAACTCCGTGGTGGCCTGTCAAGCAGCAAAGCAAAACAAAGATCACTCGACCAATTCACAGCGAAGCAGAATGAATAAAGCAAGATTGCGATTGGAAATAAATGGCCATACCGTGTCCGGTGTGTAGGTACAGTCGAGTGGTGGGATCCTCCTGGCCCCTCGAGGGTTGTCCTTATTCCCCGTGATCGCGGTCACCCACCTCTCCAGTGTGGCGTCGTCGACCGCCTCTGGATGGACCCGAGTGGTGTCCTCGGTCCCACAATACAGCCACATCGGATGGCCTCGGTACTGAAGTGGTTGGATGCGCCGCCTAAGGAAGACCTCCAGAAGATCCATACCCGTCACTCCTTCTCTAACGAGTTGGACTACGCGCTCCATCAGCATTTTCACCTGAACTTTCTCCTCAGGAAGCACTTTCAGAGAAGAGGGTTTGTCCACTCGGTCCATGGAAAACGGAGGGAGACCAGTCGACTGCCCCGGCGTCGACTCGTCTTGGCAGTAGAACCAAGTCGACTGCCACCCTCTGACCGACTCAGGAAGGGTCATGGCTGGGAAAGTACTCTTATTCCTCATCTGAATCCCAAGACCACCGCACATCTGGATAACCTTAGTCCTCTCATCGTCCGGACTCGCCTTTTTCACTGTCTGTGAGCGACAGGTGAATATGTGCTTGAAGAGACCCCAGTGTGGTCGACAACCCAGGAAGTTCTCGCACATGGACACAAAGGCAGCAAGATAGGCGATGGAGTTGGGAGTGAAATGGTGGAGTTGCGCCTCGAAGAAATTCAGAAACCCCGGGAAGAAAATACTCGGTGGCAGAGAAAAACCATGGTCTACGTGAGTGGCTAAGAGAACACACTCACCCTCCTGCGGCTGCGGTTGACACTCGGTCCCCGGAAGCCTCGCTGACCCGTGGGGGATCAGTCCCTCATTGGCCAGGTCATTGAGATCTTTCTCAGTGATGGTCGAGCGGATCCAATCCCCTTGGACCCAACACGTCGGCAGGCGGGACCTTGACGAAGATCCGCCCCGACTGGATGGTCTCCCCTTCGCTTGCCCCGTCGCCGTCGCCTTCTTCGCACGCTCTAGGGCCGCCGTCTTCTCCTTCACCATTGTCACCGGCGAAGCGCGCGAGGAGTGGATAGGCGGAGGCGAGAGCAGGCGCAGTGGGCGGAGGCAAAGAGGGAAGAGAGAAGAATGGGGAGGCACTATTCAAAAAACCCTCCCCCGACGCTTTATATAAGGGCACTTCCGAGTGGCTTACAAGTGGGTCCAGGTGATCCTGTCACATCCCGAAACAGTCGCGCACACGCGATACGTGGCGAAAAAGGTGGCACGGAAATCGAGGCAACCACGCCCTATCCCATCCGATTGTCGCGGTCCTCCCCGCTTCGCGCGCTTCCCAAATTTCGGATCCCGCAAAATCCTCTAACAGCAGATCAATCTGTCAGACGATATCTTTCCGCGATCCGTCGCTCGGAAGTTCACCAAAGTTCAAAAGTTCACTCGACAGAAGACAAGAATTGATCAAGGCGACTGAAGTAAAAGTTGACGCCAACGCCGAAAGAAAAATCGCTGGTCCAAGATACGACATAATCAAAGCACAGGAAATAAGTCAGAGAAAATCATCAACTCCTTCCTCACTCAAACCTCGATCCATTCGGGGGCTAATGATGATGTTATGTACCTAGGGTAGGGTCATGGACCTATCTAGGATACCATACCCAAGGACATCCTTAGACGAAGCTATCTTCCAGTCGACCAAGAGAGGCTCCACTCGACCAAGAGAGACTCCACTCGACCGGCTAGAAGACACCCGACCATGAAGACGCACTCGACCGTCAGAAGTTCAGGATGTACTCTATATCCAAACGGTCTGTAATTAAGTAGTCTTAATGGTCATGATGACACTTTATGTAGGGCGTTACCAGTAACGCCCGGCCTTAATGTACTTTAACCCTCTGCTACGTGGGTAGGCTGGGGTCCTGGCGTCCTCTATATAAGCCACCCCCCTCCACTTGTAGAAGGGTTCGCACCCCTGTAACTCATATATACATAAACCAGTCGACCGGCTCCGGGCTCCGAGACGTAGGGCTATTACTTCCTCAGAGAAGGGCCTGAACTCGTAAAAACACTTGTGTGTACAACTACTCCATAGCTAGGATCCTGCCTCTCCATACCTACCCCCCATTCTACTATCAGACTTAGAATCACGACACGCCTCATGCCAATGCTGCGCCGCGCCAACTTGAGCTCCTGCTATCTTCCCCAGATTAATGCCGCGCCCGCCCTTCTTCTCCCTCAACTCAAGCAGCTCGACCTCTTCGACGTTGTCATCTCGAAGAAGGCTATGGAGCACCTGCTCCACAGCTGTAGTGCGCTCGAGTACCTCCGTCTTGAGCAGATCCACGGGTTCATTAGCCTCCACATCGCCTCGACGAATCTCCGATGGATTTATGTGTCTTGCTGGCCCCACAACAAGACATCAATTAGGAAGATATCACTCCAGCTGTTCCACGTTATGGTCATTGAGAATTCGCCTTTCCTTGAGAGATTGCTTGTATCGGATCTAGAAGGTCCAACAAAAATCAGGGTCATTGACGCGCCGAAATTGACAGCGTTGGTGTACTCGTCTGCCAAATTCTCTGAACCCTTTATTGGATCCGTAATCGGTCAGGTACAACACTCATCTTCTTCTCCGTCTTCTTGAAATTCACATTTTAAATTTCTTCTTGATGTATTTACGACCGTCTTCCAAAAAATGATTCCCCACAAGCTTGACCCAGTCCATGCGCATAGTGAATATCTTAGCACTAAAATCTATCGGCCCCAATCTGGATCAAGTTGTTGGATTCCTTACATGCTTCCCATGCACGGAGAAGCTACTCATCGAGGTGAAACTTCTTTCCTATTAGTAAACGGTAATCACAATGTAGCTCAATTTTTTCGTAATTTTCCCAAATTACAATGACAAGTGTAGTGCTCAAAACTACATCTACGCACTGCACCGAAAGAAATGTTTTTAGTATTTTTTTTCTCACGTGATCACCTGCATCATTTTTATGCTGTACTACTATAGTAGCCTAGGCTAGTCATAGTGGAAAGTAACTTAGACTACTCCAGTAACTCTATGGTTACCCTAAGGGCAAGTACTACCTCCCTCCTGGTTTACTCTTCCTATTTTGTAGTATCAAAATTTGACCATAGATTTAACTGACAAAATGTTAATGCATGTCACTAAGAACTATATCGTTGGATTCGTATTTGAACATAATTTCAAGTGGTGTAATTTTTAGTGACATGCATTGGCATTTTCTTAGGTAAATCTATGGTCAAAAGTTTATACTAAATACGAGGTAGTATACAAAAGTGGGCTATGTAGGCCAAAACATGTGCCAAATTCACTTGTGATGCATTTGGCATCGATGCCCCTCCATTGCTCACCTGGTGCCCCAATCTGGAGCACCTACTTTGCTTCGGTGCCAAATTAACTCACGCAATGAAAAAACATTGCATGGGAGAGAGAGAGGACTGAGGCAATAAAAAACACTTGTTTGGGAGAGTGAGAGGCTGGTGTAGTTGGTTTGATTGATTTGTTTATACATGTGGGTCTGTGTGCACAGTGGTGCCAACTCTCTCACATCGCGAGAGCGGTGCCAAAATCTTTTGATTTGACATTGATGCGTATCATGTGGCATACTTTTGCGAAATATGGCATCGGCCACATAGTGGAAGGCAACAAATGCCCAAGCTCTTCACGTGCTCCTAGGTAAATGAGAGGAAACAGAAACAGAGAGAGAGAGAGGGAGAGAGAGAGAGAGTGAGTGAAAAAATATCACTAGCCAGCCAACCCTATCGTATGAGCGAATGATATTGGTACCTCTTGATGACACGTCAATCTTATGCAGCCAGCTGCTCTAATATCTTCTCTTCTTTTGCAGATAAAAAAAGACCCGAAAGTGAAAAATGTGCTGCACTATAACAATCTCATCGAATGCCTTGATCTCCATCTTACAGAAATTGATTTGATCGACTACCGAGGCAGCACATCTGAGATTAAATTGGCCAGGTTCTTTGTTCTGGAGGCAAGTGTGCTCAAGGTAATGAGGTTTGGTGTTCTCTGGCGCAACAATGAATGGCGTGCTGATCACCGCAAGCGTCTAAGCCTAAATGACAAAGTCTCCGCAGAAGCTGAATTTGTTTTTGAAACATCAAGTGGCCAGAGACTCGAAAACTTATTTGCCCATTAGTGACTTGTCAGGGCGGTGGATTTTAGTTTGTACGATAACGCTGCATCCACCTAAAGTAACTGAAGTTCTTACGTGAACTTCCTAGTAATTCCCTCTTCCTAGGTGCAGCATTACTCCTAACATTTGTAATATCAGTTTGAAACTTGTAATATTGCCGTGTCCTATTCCTGCGTTTTCAAAATCCTGCGAATCAAACAGGTCCTGAGTTGGTGATGATGTTGTGCCTCCCATCTTTCACCAGTAGCCGTCGGATCTAGATCTGACGCATACAAACCAAGCTTCTCCATTTTTGCAAAAAGATGCCCGGACTTATTCCCTATTTAAAAACAACTCCTTGTCTCTCACAATCAGCCTTATCTCCTCCCGACCACATCTAGAAGGCCATGGAAAAATCTAGCGCGATGGCCGCTGCCGGAGCAGTCCACCCCCAATCTTGGTGTTTCGTGCAATGCACGGGCATCTACGCACGGGAAATTATGTCGAACAAGGCTAGTTGTAAGCAGGCTAGCTCTACAGCCATGATGATAGTGACTGCAGACAGTGAGGCTGACTATGGTATGCTGAACACGGCGCCTATACTCAGGTGTCATCTCCGGTGCAGGGTCTTGTCACTTCACTGTGAGGAGCAGCATGTAATAATTTGACCAACGGGTAGTACAGTGCTAGTACTCCTAGGAGTACTACATTGGTAGTATTACTACTAGTACTAGTAGCACCACCGTCTGGATTTAGGAGTACTACCACGTCCATCTGGATTTTAGTATTTGACTAGCAATATCTAGTAATGCATGTCACAAAAAATGTACTACTCCCTCTGTAAATAAATACATGGTGTTTTATTCCTATCGGCGAGAGAACTTAATGTTTTCTTGCTAACTAGAGTCTTAATAGGATTACATGCAATGAACTAAACACTGCATGTCATGTTTGGTAGTCTCAAGTCATTGAAAGCATGCATGGCCCACATCTCTCATTGGTTGATATGTCACGAAATAAGAAACAAGGAGGGAGTTAATGCACCATGCCTAAGTGTTTTGGGATTATTTGGTTTTTGTAATGTGACTGACACAACATTTTTGTTTACATGCATTAACATTTTATTAGTTAAATCAAAGGTCAAAACTTGGCGCAAAATGCAAAGGGGACCAATAAACCAGTAAACATCAAACTTCTCTTGTTTGGCCCCAACTAGAGGTCCGGTGAGATGACTATACTGCACCGGCACGGAGGGGGGCGCAACTTCATTGACTTACGGCAACTGCCTTTGGGTGAATGACACGTGGGCCCAGGGGGTGGCTGGCCTACCTATCATACAGCGAAAGGCAGGTGCAGTAGAGGGCCAAGGAGTAGTATGAAATCCTACGCACCTACGCACGCTAACCAAGGGCAAGAGTGATCACTCGAATCGCAAGATCAGTTGACTAGTAGAAGCTAAGCTAGACCCATGGAGGCGATGAGCGCGAGCATCAGCCGGCTATGCCAGATGGTCCACAACGCCGGCTTGCGGCCCGGCAATGAGGAACGTCTCCAGGTAGTATTGCTTGAGGCCGGCAGGGCGAGGGGCCGCTTGGACGACAGCTTCGTCTCCTTGTTTGACGAGGTCCTTGTCGGTTTCCTCGACAAGTTCACCGTCGTCAAGAAGCTCGTAGACGACTTTGATGTAAGCCTTCAGCCGACGCACCCAGGCTCTGCGATGCCCGCCACCCTCAACGGCCACTATGGTGATAACCTCTTCAACGCACTAGTGGCCCTGCGACTGCCCGCCGTCGCGCCGGAGAATGTCCACCTTGAGGTCGCGCTCGCCGCGCAGCGCCTGGTGCAGTAAGACACCATGGACATAATCACCCACGTCTACGCGCATGCAAGAGGAGGACGATAGGACGCTGACCTTCTTGGACCGTAGGGCAATCTTGTATGCACTATTCAGAAGCACGTTGAGCTCACCGCCAACGCTGCTGCTCCTCACACGTCGGTTGGTGACCCGACGCACTAGGGCGTGAGGATGTCGTTGATGGATCCGTATGTATTTTTATCTTTCCGTCAAATCCATGTAGTAGTATATGATACTACAGTAATTATCTTACCTTTCGCATCAACTTCATAATTTTCTTACGTACTCCATGCATGAACAGCACCAGAACCAAACTTCTCATTACTCTAGGAAAAATCGTTATTTTCTATCTATCAATCGCGCCATGGAGCAGAACCAAATTTTACAAGTTACGAATTCAAAAGGAAAAGCCTGCCGTGTTCGCGTCACACCCCCACACGGTTGGTCCGGCACGCCACTCAAGCGGGAATTCCTGTGGTGTTGCATTTTCACTTACAAGTGGGACCGTAGTTGAGCAAACCGACTATCAGCAAACCCCCATCCCGCCCACCGCGCGATGGCTGAGAAAACAAGAGGGAGAAGAGATGGCTGTAGCATGGACTCCAAGAAAATTGGTGTCAGATGGGACTCGTGTGGGTGGCGTGTGCCGTAGTGCTAGACGTGAATGCAAGTTATGGCCCATGCCACCCCACTATATCGAGCTTATATCGAGGTACAGTATGTAGAACAAATTTCCTGCAGTCCGTGCTCATCACTCCTCTATCTCTCTTCTCAGCCAGCCAGCGGACGCGCGGATCCCATCGTCTGTTTGCTCACATGCGGTCCCACATGTCAGTGAAAATGCAAGCGGACCCACTGAACCTGCACATCTTTCACCTCGACGTGTTGGTGATGAAAAACAAATCCAAGAAAGATCTTCGGTGGCCGCTTTTGGAGTTACTCAAGTGTAGTAAGATTCTATTTACAGTTTAACCCAAGATGCACATCTCATGGCTCCAACTTATCAACTACCACCCTATTTTCTTTCATGACACGACCTGGATGCTGGATGTCCCACATGTCGGCAAAAGGAGGAAGAAACCCAACCAAATCTTCGGATGTTCTCTCGGATTAGACTAGTTGTGCTAACTTAAAATTTTTATTGTGTACTCCCTCCGTTCCAAAATACTTGACTTCCATTTGTCCAAAAATGGATGTGCCTATATACTAAAACATGTCTAGATACATATATATTTTGAGAAATAGAAGGCATGTATTGTCCAACGGAGTGAGTAGAATGGATGCAATTTTTTGTATTGGGAAGAAGAGTACATCCATATATTGATAGAGCGCAATTTAGTAGATGTTCTATCACTTTTAGCTAGCACAGAGGCTATAGATGAGATTAGTGCACTTGTTGATACTCCTACTTGGTATGCGTGTTGCTGCTTAGACGGAGAGAAAAACGGGCCGGAGGGAGTACTAGAATAGAGGCTAGACATGAGACTAGATGCGAGGAAGCAACGTCTACTTCTTTACACTCGAAGAAGAAAGAAGCATGCAAGATCGAGCCTCCGCAGATCAACAATGAATGCATCGAGAAGGCACTAATCCAACCTACAGGAGTAGTAAAATGTATTCTTGTGGTTCTTGTTTTCTTTGGTCTTGCTTTTCTAGTCAAAATTATCGTTGGAGTTCATGCAAGACGGAGGTCCGTTTGGGGTCGTGCGTTGCAGTTGGCCTTACAAGTGGGACCGCAATTAAGGAAACCGACTATCGGCAAACCCCCACCTCGCCCGCCGCGCGATGGCTGAGTTAGAGAAACGATGAGGTTGAAGAGATTGCTCTAGCACGGACTCCAAGAAATATGATGTCAGATGGAAGTCGTGCTGGTGGCGTGTGCCGTGCTCCTAGACGTGAATGCTTGTTCTGGCCCATGCCACCCTACTACTCATACTAGTTAGTACTATATAGTACTACTAGTATCGAGGATTCGAGGTGCTGGTTATGTAGTACAGTATGGCTACAGTAAAAACACCCGCACGACGCGCAAAGCATGTGAAGCTAGTACAAATAGTGTACTACTATTGTTGATTGGCCCCATCCGATAACCTGTTGCAATGCACGTACAATTATGTATTCGGAAAATATTTTTTTGCCTCGTCGCACCACTCACTCACAGAAGAAACTCGAAAGCCATTCATAAATTTAGTAAGTTTATCATAGGCATATCATTTTATTACATACAACAGGTCATCAACCCACATCGACAACGAGGATACATTATAAATACTAAAGTTTTCACCACACAACAAATAACAAGCAATGAAATGAACTTCAACTCAACCATTCCTCGGTGTTGGAAACGCTCGCTTTGAACCACAAGTGATTCTATGGGACGGGCCATCCATTGTCGATCTGGAGACCAACGCAGGACTGATCATCCAGGCTGAAGCGGCCTACTATATCAGTACCAGGGTAGGGAACCACCCAAATGTCCGAGGTATAGACACATCTGCTTCTCATAAATGGTAGTAACATTGTGTCAACAGCAGTTGGATCGCCTTTCACCATCATTGGATAGTTTTGCCCAAGGAAGAGCGAGTTTTCTTCAAGACTATCAATGATGTACCAGGGAGAAGGAGTTGGCGCTAGCACACTAGTATCCATCCCGAATACCATGCAACGGGTGTTGGAATAGGTCCGGAGAGTGCGACCATGGGAGACTACACCTGCTTCCTTGGCAGTAACATCATCAGTGGGTTGTATACGCACGAGAAGAGGTGATCCATCAAAATTAGTTGCGAGGCGCCAAATAGTATATTGGCGCTGCTTGTCCTCATGCTTGTGATCATCACCATCATCATCTCCCCCTTGGTTATAAAAATCTTCAAGTATAGGTGGTGGAATGTTCACAGGACCTTGGAAACACAAGAAGAAGGTTAATTGATAAGGCTGGCCATAGTGGGGGTAAGGCTGGCCATAGTGGGGGTAACATAAGTAGTATCATGCACTTGGGACTCGCAAACATGCTTATGTGGCAGACAATTAAAGAAGAAAGAGATGATCATAGTAACATAGGTAGATACTGTAACATAATAAATGTTATGCTACTATGTGTCTTGCATGGCAATAAATGTGACCACCTATGATACTAATCTATGATACTATGCACTATAGAGGTAGTAACATAGACTAGTAACATATGCATGTTACTAGTCTAAGTTACTCCCCACTATGACCAGCCTAATATAAGTAGTATCATGCACTTGGGACTCACAAACATGCTTATGTGGTAGGCAATTAAGGAAGAGAGAGATGGTTATAGTAACATAGGTAGATACCATAACATAATAAATGTGATGCTACTATGTGTCATGCATGGCAATAAATGAGACCACCTATGATACTAATCTAAGATACTATGCTCTATAGAGGTAGTAACATAAACTAGTAACATATGCATGTTACTAGTCTAAGTTACTCCCCACTATGACCAGCCTTGCTAACCCGCATGCATGTGGATGAAACAATTATAATCACGGTGGACGACAAACGTACTGAAACAACGAGGATGCCATGCAAAATAGTGCCACGAGTGGTGGCAGCAAACACAAGGCCCTCGTATTGAATTGCATCACGGTACTCATCCGTGTACAGAAACTGATTTTTGAGCAATATCCATCCAGTCAAACCACTGACGATAGCAACAAGCTTGTCGAAGATAGCAACAACTTAATAGTTGTTGTAATTCAAAGAGCGGTTGGGGACTCGAGAAATTGCTATCTTCCGTAGAAGACAGTCACCATGATTGTATTTGAACGTGCGTACCATACCGGTGTGCTCAACCTCTGGGCAGTCTACTAAGATTTTTGGAAGTGGAACCCGGTCACGAGTGTACACATTCACAAGTTCCCACTCGCAGTTGGACCCAATGTAAACAACCCAATCTCCATTTGCGCCTGCCCAAGCCTTGCCCTCAAGCGATGGCATCTTAACATCATACGTATCATTATCAAGCGGCATCAACTTGCACAGGGCGAGGCCTCCATCGTGACGGCGCCAGTCATCAGGGTCACGGCAAAGAAGATAGGGGAGATCAAACCGCTCCTTGACTCTTGGGTTCCTTGTAATGATGTTATTAGTTGAGTCGAAAATGGGCTTGAACGAACCTGCCATGCTAGCCGAGGTGATGACGTCACACCGATCAATGAGTTCCTCCACCACGTCATCTTTCAGATCGGGGAAAGAATAACGGGGTCGTTTTCGTCCTGTTCCCTTCATGGAGAAGATGATCGAACAATGGCAGAAGAAAGGGTGAAGGGCTGAAGGAAAATGGAGGAGGGAGAGGAAGAGTGTGCGACAGCAGTTCCAAATCGAGAGGGAAAGGCGAAGAGTCGGTGGACGGTTGCTAGTTTGCCACGGTTCACGAAGGGGCACCCCGGCCTACACGTCAGTTTGAAAATACTCCTACTACTCGCCGTCGTCTCACTGATATGTGGAACGGGACCACATGTCAACGAGACATGGTGTGTAATTTCTCGTGAAAAATGCGATCTAGCCGCGTTGGCCCGAGGTGCCGCATTAGTTATCGGCCTTTAATTTTTTAATTGGCGCGCTGTTCAGTTTTGAAGCACGACTAACTGGTACTGTACGTAGAGAAAATATAAACTACTCTACCACTACTCCACCTCCAGTACTAGTAGTATAAAGAAGATATATAGGCTGGAGCTTCAGCTCTTTCTTGCCAAGGGCTGCCCACTTGCTTCTCACACTACCACCCACTCTCCAGATCTAAAAAAGATGGCCCCGCAGATCAATAATGAATGCATCGAGAAGGCACTAATCCAACTTACAGGAGTAGTAAAATGTATTCTTGTGGTTCTTGTTTTCTTTGGTCTTGCTTTTCTAGTCAAAATTATCGTTGGAGTTCATGCAAGACGGAGGTCCGTTTGGGGTCGTGCGTTGCAGTTGGCCTTACAAGTGGGACCGCTGTTAAAGAAACCGACTATCGGCAAACCCCCACCTCGCCCACCGCGCGATGGCTGAGTTAGAGAAACGATGAGGTTGAAGAGATTGCTCTAGCACGGACTCCAAGAAATATGATGTCAGATGGAAGTCGTGCTGGTGGCGTGTGCCGTACTCCTAGACGTGAATGCTTGTTCTGGCCCATGCCACCCTACTACTCATACTAGTTAGTACTATATAGTACTACTAGTATCGAGGATTCGAGGTGCTAGTTACGTAGTACAGTATGGCTACAGTAAAAACACCCGCACGACGCGCAAAGCATGTGAAGCTAGTACAAATAGTGTACTACTATTGTTGATTGGCCCCATCCGATAACCTGTTGCAATGCACGTACAATTATGTATTCGGAAAATATTTTTTTGCCTCGTCGCACCACTCACTCACAGAAGAAACTCGAAAGCCATTCATAAATTTAGTAAGTTTATCATAGGCATATCATTTTATTACATACAACAGGTCATCAACCCACATCGACAACGAGGATACATTATAAATACTAAAGTTTTCACCACACAACAAATAACAAGCAATGAAATGAACTTCAACTCAACCATTCCTCGGTGTTGGAAACGCTCGCTTTGAACCACAAGTGATTCTATGGGACGGGCCATCCATTGTCGATCTGGAGACCAACGCAGGACTGATCATCCAGGCTGAAGCGGCCTACTATATCAGTACCAGGGTAGGGAACCACCCAAATGTCCGAGGTATAGACACATCTGCTTCTCATAAATGGTAGTAACATTGTGTCAACAGCAGTTGGATCGCCTTTCACCATCATTGGATAGTTTTGCCCAAGGAAGAGCGAGTTTTCTTCAAGACTATCAATGATGTACCAGGGAGAAGGAGTTGGCGCTAGCACACTAGTATCCATCCCGAATACCATGCAACGGGTGTTGGAATAGGTCCGGAGAGTGCGACCATGGGAGACTACACCTGCTTCCTTGGCAGTAACATCATCAGTGGGTTGTATACGCACGAGAAGAGGTGATCCATCAAAATTAGTTGCGAGGCGCCAAATAGTATATTGGCGCTGCTTGTCCTCATGCTTGTGATCATCACCATCATCATCTCCCCCTTGGTTATAAAAATCTTCAAGTATAGGTGGTGGAATGTTCACAGGACCTTGGAAACACAAGAAGAAGGTTAATTGATAAGGCTGGCCATAGTGGGGGTAAGGCTGGCCATAGTGGGGGTAACATAAGTAGTATCATGCACTTGGGACTCGCAAACATGCTTATGTGGCAGACAATTAAAGAAGAAAGAGATGATCATAGTAACATAGGTAGATACTGTAACATAATAAATGTTATGCTACTATGTGTCTTGCATGGCAATAAATGTGACCACCTATGATACTAATCTATGATACTATGCACTATAGAGGTAGTAACATAGACTAGTAACATATGCATGTTACTAGTCTAAGTTACTCCCCACTATGACCAGCCTAATATAAGTAGTATCATGCACTTGGGACTCACAAACATGCTTATGTGGTAGGCAATTAAGGAAGAGAGAGATGGTTATAGTAACATAGGTAGATACCATAACATAATAAATGTGATGCTACTATGTGTCATGCATGGCAATAAATGAGACCACCTATGATACTAATCTAAGATACTATGCTCTATAGAGGTAGTAACATAAACTAGTAACATATGCATGTTACTAGTCTAAGTTACTCCCCACTATGACCAGCCTTGCTAACCCGCATGCATGTGGATGAAACAATTATAATCACGGTGGACGACAAACGTACTGAAACAACGAGGATGCCATGCAAAATAGTGCCACGAGTGGTGGCAGCAAACACAAGGCCCTCGTATTGAATTGCATCACGGTACTCATCCGTGTACAGAAACTGATTTTTGAGCAATATCCATCCAGTCAAACCACTGACGATAGCAACAAGCTTGTCGAAGATAGCAACAACTTAATAGTTGTTGTAATTCAAAGAGCGGTTGGGGACTCGAGAAATTGCTATCTTCCGTAGAAGACAGTCACCATGATTGTATTTGAACGTGCGTACCATACCGGTGTGCTCAACCTCTGGGCAGTCTACTAAGATTTTTGGAAGTGGAACCCGGTCACGAGTGTACACATTCACAAGTTCCCACTCGCAGTTGGACCCAATGTAAACAACCCAATCTCCATTTGCGCCTGCCCAAGCCTTGCCCTCAAGCGATGGCATCTTAACATCATACGTATCATTATCAAGCGGCATCAACTTGCACAGGGCGAGGCCTCCATCGTGACGGCGCCAGTCATCAGGGTCACGGCAAAGAAGATAGGGGAGATCAAACCGCTCCTTGACTCTTGGGTTCCTTGTAATGATGTTATTAGTTGAGTCGAAAATGGGCTTGAACGAACCTGCCATGCTAGCCGAGGTGATGACGTCACACCGATCAATGAGTTCCTCCACCACGTCATCTTTCAGATCGGGGAAAGAATAACGGGGTCGTTTTCGTCCTGTTCCCTTCATGGAGAAGATGATCGAACAATGGCAGAAGAAAGGGTGAAGGGCTGAAGGAAAATGGAGGAGGGAGAGGAAGAGTGTGCGACAGCAGTTCCAAATCGAGAGGGAAAGGCGAAGAGTCGGTGGACGGTTGCTAGTTTGCCACGGTTCACGAAGGGGCACCCCGGCCTACACGTCAGTTTGAAAATACTCCTACTACTCGCCGTCGTCTCACTGATATGTGGAACGGGACCACATGTCAACGAGACATGGTGTGTAATTTCTCGTGAAAAATGCGATCTAGCCGCGTTGGCCCGAGGTGCCGCATTAGTTATCGGCCTTTAATTTTTTAATTGGCGCGCTGTTCAGTTTTGAAGCACGACTAACTGGTACTGTACGTAGAGAAAATATAAACTACTCTACCACTACTCCACCTCCAGTACTAGTAGTATAAAGAAGATATATAGGCTGGAGCTTCAGCTCTTTCTTGCCAAGGGCTGCCCACTTGCTTCTCACACTACCACCCACTCTCCAGATCTAAAAAAGATGGCCCCGCAGATCAATAATGAATGCATCGAGAAGGCACTAATCCAACTTACAGGAGTAGTAAAATGTATTCTTGTGGTTCTTGTTTTCTTTGGTCTTGCTTTTCTAGTCAAAATTATCGTTGGAGTTCATGCAAGACGGAGGTCCGTTTGGGGTCGTGCGTTGCAGTTGGCCTTACAAGTGGGACCGCTGTTAAAGAAACCGACTATCGGCAAACCCCCACCTCGCCCACCGCGCGATGGCTGAGTTAGAGAAACGATGAGGTTGAAGAGATTGCTCTAGCACGGACTCCAAGAAATATGATGTCAGATGGAAGTCGTGCTGGTGGCGTGTGCCGTACTCCTAGACGTGAATGCTTGTTCTGGCCCATGCCACCCTACTACTCATACTAGTTAGTACTATATAGTACTACTAGTATCGAGGATTCGAGGTGCTAGTTACGTAGTACAGTATGGCTACAGTAAAAACACCCGCACGACGCGCAAAGCATGTGAAGCTAGTACAAATAGTGTACTACTATTGTTGATTGGCCCCATCCGATAACCTGTTGCAATGCACGTACAATTATGTATTCGGAAAATATTTTTTTGCCTCGTCGCACCACTCACTCACAGAAGAAACTCGAAAGCCATTCATAAATTTAGTAAGTTTATCATAGGCATATCATTTTATTACATACAACAGGTCATCAACCCACATCGACAACGAGGATACATTATAAATACTAAAGTTTTCACCACACAACAAATAACAAGCAATGAAATGAACTTCAACTCAACCATTCCTCAGTGTTGGAAACGCTCGCTTTGAACCACAAGTGATTCTATGGGACGGGCCATCCATTGTCGATCTGGAGACCAACGCAGGACTGATCATCCAGGCTGAAGCGGCCTACTATATCAGTACCAGGGTAGGGAACCACCCAAATGTCCGAGGTATAGACACAGTTGCTTCTCATAAATGGTAGTAACATTGTGTCAACAGCAGCTGGATCGCCTTTCACCATCATTGGATAGTTTTGTCCAAGGAAGAGCGAGTTTTCTCCAAGACTATCAATGCTGTACCAGGGAAAAGGAGTTGGCGCTAGCACACTAGTATCCATCCCGAATACCATGCAACGGGTGTTGGAATAGGTCCGGAGAGTGCGACCATGGGAGACTACACCTGCTTCCTTGGCAGTAACATCATCAGTGGGTTGTATACACAGGAGAAGAGGTGATCCATCAAAATTAGTTACCAGGCGCCAAATAGTATATTGGCGCTGCTCGTCCTCATGCTTGTGATCATCACCATCATCATCTCCCCCTTGGTTATAAAAATCTTCATGTATAGGTGGTGGAATGTTCACAGGACCTTGGAAACACAAGAAGAAGGTTAATTAATAAGGCTGGCCATAGTGGGGGTAAGGCTGGCCGTAGTGGGGGTAACATAAGTAGTATCATGCACTTGGGACTCGCAAACATGCTTATGTGGCAGACAATTAAAGAAGAAAGAGATGATCATAGTAACATAGGTAGATACTGTAACATAATAAATGTTATGCTACTATGTGTCATGTATGGCAATAAATGAGACCACCTATGATACTAATCTATGATACTATGCACTATAGAGGTAGTAACATAGACTAGTAACATATGCATGTTACTAGTCTAAGTTACTCCCCACTATGACCAGCCTAACATAAGTAGTATCGTGCACTTGGGACTCGCAAACATGCTTATGTGGCAGGCAATTAAGGAAGAGAGAGATGGTTATAGTAACATAGGTAGATACCGTAACATAATAAATGTGATGCTACTATGTGTCATGCATGGCAATAAATGAGACCACCTATGATACTAATCTAAGATACTATGCTCTATAGAGGTAGTAACATAAACTAGTAACATATGCATGTTACTAGTCTAAGTTACTCCCCACTATGACCAGCCTTGCTAACCCGCATGCATGTGGATGAAACAATTATAATCACGGTGGACGACAAACGTACTGAAACAACGAGGATGCCATGCAAAAACAGTGCCACGAGTGGTGGCAGCAAACACAAGGCCCTCGTATTGAATTGCATCACGGTACTCATCCGTGTACAGAAACTGATTTTTGAGCAATATCCATCCAGTCAAACCACTGACGATGGTAACAAGCTTGTCGAAGATAGCAACAACTTAATAGTTGTTGTAATTCGAAGAGCGGTTGGGGACTCGAGAAATTGCTATCTTCCGTAGAAGACAGTCACCATGATTGTATTTGAACGTGCGTATATACCGGTGTGCTCAACCTCTGGGCAGTCTGCTGAGATTTTTGGAAGTGGAACCCGGTCACGAGTGTACACATTCACAAGTTCCCACTCGCAGTTGGACCCAATGTAAACAACTCAATCTCCATTTGCGCCTGCCCAAGCCTTGCCCTCAAGCGATGGCATCTTAACATCATACGTATCATTATCAAGTGGCATCAACTTGCACAGGGCGAGGCCTCCGTCGTGACGGCGCCAGTCATCAGGGTCACGGCAAAGAAGAGAGGGGAGATCAAACCGCTCCTTGACTCTTGGTTTCCTTGTAATGATGTTATTAGTTGAGTCGAAAATGGGCTTGAACGAACCTGCCATGCTAGCCGAGGTGATGACGTCACACCGATCAATGAGTTCCTCCACCACGTCATCTTTCAGACCGAGGAAAGAATAACGGGGTCGTTTCCATCCTGTTCCCTCCATGGAGAAGACGATCGAACAATGGCAGAAGAAAGGGTGAAGGGCTGAAGGAAAATGGAGGAGGGAGAGGAAGAGTGTGCGACAGCAGTTCCAAATCGAGAGGGAAAGGCGAAGAGTCGATGGACGGTTGCTAGTTTGCCATGGTTCACGAAGGGGCACCCCGGCCTACACGTCAGTTTGAAAATACTCCTACTACTCTCCGTCGTCTCACTGGTATGTGGAACGGGACCACATGTCAACGAGACATGGTGTGTAATTTCTCGTGCAAAATGCGATCTAGCCGCGTTGGCCCGAGGTGCCGCATTAGTTCTCGGCCTTTATTTTTTTAATGGCGCGCCGTTCAGTTTTGAAGCACGACTAACTGGTACTGTACGCAGAGAAAATATAAACTACTCTACCACTACTCCACCTCCAGTACTAGTAGTATAAAGAAGATATATAGGCTGGAGCTTCAGCTCTTTCTTGCCAAGGGCTGCCCACTTGCTTCTCACACTACCACCCTCTCTCCAGATCTAAAAAAGACGGCCCCTCTCTCCCTCCTCACCGGTGGTCACAGATCCGCCGGGGAAGAAAAGGACGTGCAGTGTTGACGCACTCGTCATCGGCGAGCGAGGTCACACACTGACGACAAGGCCGTCCTCTCAGACCTAGCGCCCGCGCGGGATCACTGCCGTAGTGTGTGCGGAGGACGACGACCACGAGCGAAGCCACTTCCTGCTGACCCTCAGGTGTGCTACCTCTTTTCAAACCATACCCTTGTTCTATTGCCCCATCTGGCACGTCGTTGCATGTGGATCTTTTTCCACTCCACCATCTTCCCAATTTGCTATCCTCTGCTCTGCTGGCCACGCAGACGAAAACCATAATTTTCACTATTAAAGGAAACCCTACTTCATGCAAACTATTGCATGTCTGGGTTGAATAAGGAAAGGAAGGGAGACTGTACTGTCCAAGAGAGTAGGCATCGAACCCGCATCTAGGTTGAAAAGGGGAAAATCAGTAGCTAAGGAACGAGTCTCGTGTCTCTTGGTTGAAGAAGGGTAGAAAGGCATGACAACGCAATAGAGAATGACCAGGTCGATCGGTTTGTTGTCCTCACATAGGAAAAAGGTGGCTAAAGAGAACAAAAATGGGATGTAATCCACATATGCTGCCTGGATATTTGTTGCTCTGGGCAACCATACCTCCCTCACCACTCTGCGTCCGTGGAGGTACATCGTACTGGTGCGCCCACTGTCCGAATGGGCCTCCCATGCTCTTATTGCCACTTTTTTTGCTGTTAGTATAACGCCAGCAGTCAAGTCAAGCAATGGTACTGCTAAAGTGATGCCACATTTAACTAATGCGCTCTCAGTTTAATGCCACAGATAAATTTAAGCAGTGTCATTTAATGTCACTGGATCATTTCAGGGTTAGCTGTTGATTATGGATGTATTAAAGATTTTTCAGCTAAGGCATTCTAATGCTGTTGCACAGCCAGTATACCAACGATGAAACTTGTTACTACCTTCAGATTTTTGCACTGTTAATGCTTATAGATTACATACCTCACATTCATGAGATAAGTTAATTTTTTTGTATAGTGTCACCCAAATGCCAAGGCGCTGATGTCATTTTATTTTGGTTAAACTGCACAGACAATTATGAAGACAAGAGGAAAGGTCAAGAGTGGGCACCTCCTCCTCCGGCTGTTCTCTTGATTATCAAGAGGAAAGATCAAGTTTTTATGTTTGATCGATTATCAAGATTGGGATAGCAATTTTTAAGGTCCCCCTGAGTTCGAAATGATATTTACCTTGGAGGTACATGGTTTGCAATTTTTTTTATACTGTCATTAGTTAATAATGCTAGTTACCTTCAGACTTTTGTATTTGGTTTAATGCTCATGCACAGCTAGTATACCAATGCTGAAACTTGTTACCTTTACATTTTGTATTGTTAATTCTTATAGAAACCTTCCAGTGCTAGAGTTTATTGAAATCTGTTCAGTAAAACCATTGTACTGTACCCTGTAATAAACTAACTACTCTACTGTTGCACTAGCCACTGGATTAGTGTATATTTGTAGTATTCGAATGGTGTTGCATTAGCGTATGGACATAAATAAAGTGTGGCAAGCTTTCCCTGATATGTGCTCAAGAAAACTACTACCCGTTTTTCTAAATACTAGACGTTTGGCTACTTTAAATTGAACCGCGAAAACGTCTTATATTAAGGAACAAAGGGTGTAGAGTTCACTCAAATTATCCTGGTAAAGCTAGTCACACCTTTGTTAAAATTAATGTTCATTATGTTATTGGAGGAGTTCCGTATGTTTTTCTCTAATGCCTGTCTACTACATACCCAACATCATGATGTAATGTTAAGTCATTTCCCGTTAAGAAAAACATACGCTACTACATACTCTTTCTTCATAAAAATCCTCATGTATAGGTGGTGGAATGTTAACTAAACTATCAAGGCGGTGATGGCATTTTATTTTAGTAGAACTGCACAAAATTTGATTAAAAGAAGAGGAAAGGTCAGGAATGGCTCAGTTTTTCAGAAAAAAAACTATGTATGCCTTCCTGACGTCAGCCGTTGTTGCTTTATTTATTCCTTCAAACAGGTGGTTAGAAACAGTCTTGCTACCTTTTCCCATTAAGAAATTGGAATGCTTATATTTGTGAGTCTATGCTTCAACTAGTGCCACTTTTATAGTAATCACACTTTCAATATCTATGCAAACAGGGATGCTCGATTTTAGTGGAGCTGCACAAAAAGTCCAACTGGTTCAACATTAGGAGCATGTTTTTTCCAAACCTTTATATCCAATTGGTGGCACTATGAGTTGTTCATTAAGAAGGTACATGGTTTGCTACTATCTTGCTACTCTTTTTGTACTGTCATTAGATAGTAATACTAGTCGTTTGCATGTGAATTTATTGGCAGGGTGGACCTACATTGGAGTTGCAGGACAGGATTCAATGATTGGATGCTCAATTTCAGTTGTATCGATTTCACCTCTTCCATCACTGCGAACATGGTTTGGTATATGTTTACTAGCTGCTTGATATTGTGCAGACAGAGATGTCTGCCCGTTGCTATTTGGCAAACAAACAAAGTGTCCGCAATTTTGGTTGAACTGCACAAGAGAATAGTATAGTCACTGCATGTAGTGCCATTTGAAAATAGACACAAAGATTGGATAGTCACTTCATGGACTGCAGAAAAGTAGTACTATACTATTTATTGGCCAACAGTTGGTGCTTCATTGCTTTGGTATGATTATACAATGGGCATCATTTTCCCTAAGTTAAAGTTTGTATTCCGAAAATAGTCTCGCGGTGTGATCGAGAGAAGACCAAATCATATTGTAGTGGATGTCCCTCCATCATGTGTGGTTCATTCTCATGGTTCCAGCTGTTGGTGAAACCACTTACGTTTGCAAGAGGAATTGTAGACTTCACAAACAAATTTGTCTTTTAGTCTGTACTGAATGTTGGCCAAGAGAAGCATCCATGTTAGTAGGAAGAACAAATGTTTTTTCTAGATCTTTGCTTTTGGAGCTACATATTTGTATATGATCTATGAATCATTGAGATGCATTAACATGTTGATCTTATGTATGGGAATCGTACTAGTTAGTTTTAGTTGCGACGCAAGATCCAAACTGGCTGATCTTTGCTTTTGGAGCTACATATTTGTATATGATCTGTGAATCATTGAGATGCATCAACAATTACTTATTTCTGTTTGCTCAGTGTTTACAAGTTACTGATCGATCACTAACTAGCCTACAAATGCGCACCTGGCAGTTTAATTTGCGACGCAAGATGCGAAGTGGCAGTTTTTTGAATAAAAATGCCTACCTTTGAAGAAACTGACAAGCTACACTATCGATCCTACACGGATAAAAATGCCTACCTCTGAAGAAACTGACAAGCTACACTATCGATCCTACACGGATAAATAGCGTATCACGCATGTACTACCTCCTTTCCGGTTTACAGGGCTCAATTCAAGAAACGACCTACTCGATCCTACACGAATAAACAGCGGATCACGCACGTACTAGTACCTCCTTTCCGGTTTCCAGGGCTTAATTCAAACCTCTCACCAACCAAGGTACTCCCTCCGTCCGGGTTTATTAGTCCCGTGAGCAAAGCAGCAAGACCAAGGCATGGCAATAATTAATGGCATGCTGTTGGGGAAACTGATCCACGAACACCTATGGGACCGGCGGACCGAGCCCCTTTCGGTTCGGC
Source organism: Triticum aestivum (assembly GCF_018294505.1). NCBI lineage: Eukaryota > Viridiplantae > Streptophyta > Magnoliopsida > Poales > Poaceae > Triticum > Triticum aestivum. The sequence continues at coordinate 675,411,411 of NC_057807.1, read as the reverse complement.
GGGGGGCGGAGGTCGCACGAAGAGCGGATCGAGGCGAAGCACACGAGCAGTTTACCCAGCTTCGGAGCTCTCCGGAGAGATAACACTCCTACTACTGCATGTCTGAGTGTATTGAGTTCTTGCTCGGGAGCGCTGAGTGCTACAGTACACACTAGCTGCTAACGAGACCGAGCGTGAGTGTTTTTCTGCCTTCCCCCCTCCTTCTTCTACGTTGCGCATGGGCCTCCTTTTATATGCTCAAGGGGTCACCGACAGGTGGCAACGTAGACAAGGGTAAAAATGGAAAAGGAATTTTGGTTGGTACAGCTACCTGTACAGTGTATCCTACCTAACCCTGACAGCAGGGGACAAAGGAATTAAATGCCTGTCTGTGTCGCCCAAACAGTGCAGAAAGGGACCATCATGGACGCCACCGCTCGCCACGATGGCAATCTTGTCAGCGTCGCTTGCCACCGCGCACTGCTGGCTGCACAGCCTCCTGCCACACGCGCCTGGAAAGGTCCCAGCGCGACACGTTGGTGGATGTGCTGGAGCGCGGGTACAGAGTGGTAGCTTGCCGCGGTCGTTGTCTTGTCGCGTCCAGAAGCTTGTCGCTCACCGGGCCTCGCCGGGACGCGTGGCGCGTCGCGGCAAGTTCCTTGAGATGCCTTGGTTGGCCTTCCCGGTAAGCTCCTCTTGCCGGGGCCTTGTCTCCTTGGCTTGAATACTTTGTTCTTGAATGGCTCCAAATGAACCACGGAGGACCTTGGCGGTCACCCGGCAAGCCTTGCCGCGGGGTGCTGCAACTGCCCGTGCACAAGTTCGGGATACTAGGGTACCCCTACTCTAGTACACCGACAGGAGCCCCCGGGCCTGGGCCACACATGGCGCCGAGCGCTGTTGGGCCAGGCCCAAAACAGGGCACGGGCACGCGCGGCCTGGGTTACGCCGTATCTTACTCCGTATCCACCGCGCCCGACAGGCCAAGCTGGAATCCCGAGAAGCGCTTGTCACGAAGGCGGGAGTGGACATCGAGAAGCGCGCGGAGGAGCTCCGGGGTCTCAGGCAGGAAGCTCTCCGGTCCCTGGCAGAGGAGCGGGAGCAAGTCGCCGGGGTCTCAGGCTGAAGTTGAAGAGCAACAGTGGCTTGTTGCCGAGAAGCTATCTGCGCAGGAAGGCAAGTTGGCGCAGCGCAAGGTCAACCTTGACAGCCACGAGGAGGAGCTTGCCGCGCGCGAGCAAACATTTGGCGGGGCTCTCAAGGAAGCAGAGGATGCTACCGCAGCTGCCGAGGCCGCCAAGAAGGAGCTGGAGACGAAGATGGCACAGCTGGAGGCCGATCTCAAGGCGAGCGGCGAGGAGCTTGCTGCGCTCAAGCGTGAGCGCGAGAAGGACGCCGCCGCTCATGGCGAGTTGCAGGGTCGTCTCGCTGAGAGGAGCAAAGAGCTTAGCGCCGCCAAGGACTCCAACGCAGATCTTGAGTTGAAGCTGGTTACTTTGACCAAGACGCTGGACGGTGCCAGGGAGCAGGAGGTGGCCTTGAAGGAGAAGATCAAGGCCGACGAGGTGCTGCTGGCGAATGCTGCTGCCGCCCAGAACGCTTTTAGGGAGAATGTGGAGCACTGGACCGAGGGTCTCGTGGATGTTGCCGCAGCCATCGACAGGGAGCTGGCGCAGCTGGGGATGGAGGATCTCGGGTATTCCTCCGATGAGCACCTCCAACCCAGCGCCAAGCTCAGCTTGTTCTTCAAAGGCGTGGCGACAACCCTCCAGCGACTCCGGGAGAAGATCCCAAAGCAGCTGGCCGACGAGTCGCGCAAGATCTGCACGGGGGCTCTTCAAAAAGTGCTGGTGAAGGTGGCCTTCCGCAACCCAGGCCTCAACCTCACCAACGTCCTCAGGTCCCTACCGCCGGACGCTGATCTGGAAGCGCTCAAGACCCTTGTCGCACCCATTGTGGACAAGGTGAGCGGGATCAAGAGGGTTGAGGGCGATCGCGTAGATTAGGCCGCCCGTTTTCTCTTTTTCTTTGTCGCTGCTGGTCATGTCATGAGAACAATCTGTTAGAGCTGCGACAAGCCATCTTGTAATATAACTCTATTTTGGGTAGAGATTGATGTGTTATTCCCTTTACTTGATTCCTTCCTTTGTATGTTTTTGCCCTACGCTTTTAGGGCACTTGTCGAAGCAGGCACCTGGGCCGCGAGCGCTGAGTGCGGGACGTCAGCAGCCTGCTGGCGGTGCCGCTTCCGACAAGAAACCTTGTCGCAACTAGTCGCAGCTCACTTAAGTTGTTGAGCGGACTCGAAACAAAGTAAGGGCGCAACTAGCTACGAGTTGGTTCCTCCGCGCACAGGTTTTCCATACAAAGCATGGTCGTTTGAGGAAGATAACTTAAAAATTAAAACTGATTGCTCAAACTTTGGCAACTTAGCTTTTCTGTCGTTTGCTTTCCGGTAAGGTGAAACACCATTATCTTCTCCTTTCCCCCCCCCCCGGCAAACTTGTGGGCGAGGGAACCTTCCTTTCCTTTTTGAGAAAAAGAAAGAAGAGAAAATAAAGATATGGAGCCTTACGGCTCGTTATTGCTTACCGGGGGTAGGCGCTGCACAAAGTGTCAGATAACACATGCAAAAAAAAGTATAAAGCATGAAATTGACAAGATGTGCGGAGCACATGAGCTTTACTTATGCACGGGGTCTGCGCCCGGCTTTGTACAAAGGATTACATGCAACATCGGCAAGACTTGTACAAAAGGTGGTTGCCGGAACAGGTTCTGGCAACCGCGCCTTACGGGTAAAACTTACGAAGATGCTCAATGTTCCAGGAGTTGCTCACCGGAATGCCATCTTCGGTCTCAAGGCGGACAGCGCCAGGCCTAGTGACTCGTTTCACCCGGTAAGGGCCTTCCCACTTTGGGGTCAACTTGTTGGAATTCCTGGCAGACTGAACGCGCCGAAGAACAAGGTCGCCTTCCTCGAGACTTCTGGCATTAACTTGGCGGCTATGGCAGCGGTGCAAAGCTTGCTGGTATTGAGCATCTCGTACAACAGCCTGAAGACGGTCCTCCTCAAGGAGCAGCGAGTCATCTTGTCGCAGCTGCTCTTGCTCAAGCTCATCATAAGCGAGCACTCGAGGTGGCCCATATACGAGTTCCGTGGGGAGAACTGCCTCTGCTCCATAGACTAGAGCGAAAGGTGTCTGGCCAGTGGCTCGATTTGGTGTCGTCTTGATCGACCAAAGAACCACCGACAGCTCCTCAATCCAGTTCTTTCCGCACTTGCGCAGCCTGTCGAAAGTCCTGGTCTTGAGCCCGCGCAGCACTACAACATTTGCCCTCTCCGCTTGACCGTTGCTTCTCGGATGAGCAACAGAAGCGAAGCAGACCTTGGCTCCAAGATCTTGGACGTACTGCATGAATGTGCGGCTCGTGAATTGCGTGTCGTTGTCGGTGATGATCCTGTTAGGGATCCCGAAGCGGCAAACAATCGACCTGAAGAACTTGACTGCTGACTGTGCTGTCACCTTCCTCACTGCTTCCACTTCTGGCCACTTTGTGAACTTGTTGATTGCAATGTACAAGTACTCAAAGCCCCCGACAGCTCGGGGAAAGGGGCCGAGGATGTCGAGCCCCCAGACCGGAAATGGCCAGGATAAAGGGATCGTCTGGAGAGCTTGAGCTGGCTGGTGTATCTGCTTGGAATGGAACTGGCACGCTTCACACTTGGTTACTTGTGCAGTTGCATCCTGGAGGGCTGTCGGCCAAAACAAACCTTGCCGGAACGCTTTGCCGGCAAGTGCTCTTGCGCCAATGTGGTGACCACATATGCCTCCATGTATCTCTGCCAACAGCTTTTGTCCATCTTCCCGGTGAATACACTTCAATTTCACACCGTTGAGTCTTCTTCTGTATAGTGTGTTGTCGACAAACTGGTACATACTTGACTGCCTGGCTACTCTTTCCGCTTCTTCTTGCTCTTTGGGAAGTTCTCCTGTCTGAAGGAAACGGACAATCTGCTGTGCCCATGCTGGAGCTTGCGGCTCGACAACAAGGACTAAAGGCACATCTGCTGCTGTGGGAACATCCGCTTCTACGGCGAGAACCTGTGGCTCAGCCGGAGCTTGACGTTCCCCGGCAAGCTTGCCGGAGCAAAACTTGTCGAGAGCGTCTGCTTCAACGGAACAAACCCTAGGGTTTGCCGGAGCAGACTGCTCCTCAGCACCCTTGGTGTTGATTTTGAGGACCTTCTTGGTGGCGGCTTCGGGGAGCTCTGCCGGAAAATAGTCACCAGAAATCAACTTCCTCTTCTTGCTCTGTCCAGCTGATGGCGTTACAGATGGTTGAGTCAGTTTGAGCACAAAGATCCCTGGTTCCACAGGTAACCTAAGTGCGGCGCACTTCGACAGGCCATCGGCAATGTCGTTCTGAGCTCTTGGAACATGTTCCATCTGTAGGCCGTCAAAGTGCTCTTCTAGCTTTCTCACTTCATCAACGTAAGCTTCCAGCAACGGACTCTGATAATTCTTGTTCACTTGGCGGACGACAAGCTGTGAGTCACCCCTGACAATGAGCTTCTTGATCCCAAGGTCTGCTGCGATCCTGAGACTAGCAAGCAAACCTTCATACTCTGCGGTATTGTTCGTTGCTTGCTCCTTGGGAAAGTGCATCTGGACTACGTACTTGAGGTGCTCTCCGGTGGGTGCAACAATTAGCACGCCCGCACCGGCGCCTTGCAGCGAGAAGGCACCATCAAAGTACATCAGCCACTCTTTGCTTGCTTCTTCGAGGGGGATGCTCGTTTCTGGAATTTCTTCATCTTGTGTTGGCGTCCATTCTGCTATGAATTCCGCCAGTGCTCTGCTTTGGATAGTTGAAGTGCTCTCAAACTTGAGGCCAAAGCTTGACAGTTCTAGTGCCCACTCGACAATCCTGCCTGTTGCTTCTGGATTTTGCAGTATCCTCTTCAGCGGAAAACGAGTGACGACTGTGATCTCATGTGCTTGGAAGTAATGGCACAGCTTTCTCGAGGCCATGAGAAGGCCGAAAAGCAATTTCTGCACACCAGAGTACCTTGACCTAGCCCCCTGCAAAAGGGAACTAACAAAGTAAACTGGGTGCTGCACCATTCTTTTCTACATTTTCTCACGCGCCTGCGCAGATCCATCTTTGTCGGGACCAGAGCTTGTCGGTGAAGTCCCTTGCTTGTCGCTGGATGCATCTGCCGTGGTTGCTGGCTCATCATCCGCGTCCCTCTCCACCACTAACGCAGCACTAACCACTTGATTGGTTGCCACTATATACAGCAACAACTTCTCTTGTGGCTTAGGTGCGACAAGTGTTGGAGTGGAGGACAGGTATCTCTTCAAGTCCTGCAGCGCAGCCACCGCCTCCGGAGTCCATTTCATTGGACCTGCCTTCTTCAATATTTTGAAAAATGGCAGGGCGCGCTCAGCAGACCTAGAGATAAACCTGCTGAGAGCAGCTACACAATCGGCAAGTCATCGTACATCCTTGACGCGCTTTGGTGCTTCAATCTGCTCAATGGCCTTGATTTTGTCGGGATTGGCTTCAATTCCCCGCTGAGACACCAAGAACCCGAGAAGCTTGCCGGAGGGGACTCCAAACACACACTTCTCGGGGTTAAGCTTGAGGTTGATCTTGCACAGATTTGCAAAGGTTTCGTCTAAATCTTGAATCAGGGTCGCCTTGTCCTTGCTCTTGACCACTATGTCATCCATGTAGGCTTCCACATTTCTGTGTATTTGCGGCTCAAAAGCGTCATGGACTACCCTTGCAAATGTTGAACCAGCATTCTTTAAACCGAAAGGCATCCGTACGAAACAGTATGTGCCACATGGGGTGATGAATGCTGTCTTCTCCTCATCCTCTTCTGCCATGAAGATCTGATGGTATCCTGAGTATGCATCAAGAAATGAAAGCAAGTCACATCCGGCCGTGGAGTCAACAATCTGGTCGATGCGCGGCAAGGGAAATGGGTCTTTGGTACAAGCTTTATTGACATTAGTAAAGTCGATACAAAGCCTCCATTTCCCGTTAGCCTTGCGCACGACTACAGGATTGGCCAACCACGTAGGATGGAACACTCCTCTGACAAGGCCTGCTGCTTCCAATTTCTTGATTTCTTCTGCGATGAATTCTTGGCGCTCCATTGCCTGTTTCCTGACTTTCTGCTTGACAGGCCGCACATGAGGATAGACGGCAAGATGGTGCTCGATTACTTTCCTGGGAACACCGGGGATGTCAGACGGTTGCCACGCAAACACGTCGACGTTCGCCCGCAGGAAAGCAACGAGCGCGCTTTCCTATTTAGGGTCGAGAGTGGCACTGATGGTAAAGGTACCACCAGCGCCATCCTCCTTGGAGGACACCTTCTTGGTCTCTGGTGGAGCTGCCATTGTCTTCTTACACTTGCCGGTGGAGCTCGATGGTGCGTCCTCGACGGTAGCGCAGCACTCCGAAGAGGTGCGCTTGCCGGTGTGGGCACCAGAACTCTTGCCGGACTTGGTCTTCTTCTTCACCCCGGGAGCTTCAACGGCAAGTGACTTGTGATCTGTTGCTGCTGCTGCTTCCCGGTAGATCTTGTCGGCGCAGATAAGAGCATCTTTCTTGTCGCCAGGGACAGAGATGACACTTATCGGGCCTGGCATCTTCAGCATGTTGTATGCGTAGTGAGAGGCTGCCATGAATTTGGCGAGTGCTGGACGGCCGAGTATCCCATTGTAAGGCAATGGAAAGTCAGCAACGTCAAAAGTGACCCTCTTAGTCCTGAAGTTCAACTCGCTGCCAAATGTCACCGGCAACGTGATCTTTCCCTTCGGCTTGCTCCTTCCTGGATTGATTCCTTGGAATGAGTCGGTCTCTTCGAGCTCGCTGTCAGGGATCTGGAGTTTCTAGAGTACAGCGGAAGAGATCAGGTTCAAGCCGGCCCCACCGTCAACTAGCATCTTAGTGACCTTGAGGTTGCAGATAGTTGGTGAAACCAACATCGGTAAGCACCTGATCGCAGTTATGCGATCAGGGTGGTCCTCAATATCAAAGATGATAGGCATGCTGGACCATTTCAGAGGCTTGCGTGACTCGATGGGTGGTTCTGCCGCATTGACTTCCCGCACCCACTACTTGAGCTGGCGGTGTGAAGTATGCAGAGAAGCACTGCCGTCAACGCACAGGACCTCTGTGGCTTTCTGGAACTCCTGCTCATCGGTCTCGTCATCATCCATATCTTCATCGTCGTCGTCATCTTCATCCTTGTCGCAGCCGCGGGGAGGTCTGTCCCCTTGCCGCTGCTTGGCCTTGCCGTGGCGTCCTCCTCGGCCGGGGCGTTTCTTGCCGGCTCCTGCAGCACCTTCCTGGGCCTTCTCCTTGTCGCGTCGCTCGTATTCAGCCTTTTGCTGCTCGACAAGCTGCTCGACCTTCTTGCAGCTCTGGAGGTCATGGCCCTTGGTGCGATGGATCTTGCAGTACTGCTTGTTGGTGCCGTCTTGCTTGTCGGCGACCGCCACAGCCTGGTAGTTGGTGCCTGCGGCAATCTCCTTGCCGGAGCTACCAGCTTTGGCTTTCTTGGCGCCACCACCGTTGCCGGACTGCTCAACGACTAGCACATCTTTGCATTTCTTCTTTCTGTTGTTCCGCCGCCGGTTTTTCTTTGCCAGGGCAGCTTCTTCACTATCAGATCCTCCTGCTTCTGTATTCTCTCCGGGGAGTTTCCTCCCTTCCTCAGCACGTGCACACTTGTCGGCCAGGGCATATAGCTCACTGACACCTCTGATCTTGCACATCGCCATCTCCTCCCGCATCCTGCGGTTTCGCACGTTCTGGTGGAACGCGCTGATTACCGCGGCAGGGTGGACATCTGGGATGTTGTGCTGTACGCGACTGAATCTCTGAATGTACTTGCGCAGGGGCTCTCCTTCCTTCTGGGCGAGCAGATGAAGATCGCTCTCTTGGCCATGAGGCTTGTGGCCGCCTGTAAAGGCGCCGACAAACTGATGGCATAGATCTGCCCAGGAGGATATGGAGTTGTCCGGCAAGTGCATGAGCCAGGATCTGAGATTGGGCTTGAGCACAAGCGGGAAGTAGTTGGCCAGGATCTTGTCGTCCCGCCCCCCGGCAGCTTGCACCGCGATGGTGTAGATGCTGAGGAACTCCGACGGATGCGACTTGCCGTCGTACTTCTCTGGTACGTCTGGCTTGAAATTCTTCGTGCTGGGCCACTGGACTTGCCGCAGCTCATGAGTGAACGCAGGGCAACCTACCGCATACGGCAAGTCGCCTGGTTCCCCTGGTGCATGCATGTCGACAGAGGGCCCAGCGCGCTGGTCCGATTAAGGCCGCGCTTCTCTTCGGCGCTCGATGCGAGTTCGAGCGTCTTCTTGCTGTCGTTCGTGAAGAACTTGGCGCTGATCGCGACGAGCTCGTGGATCTGATGATGCGGTGGAGTCGCTGTCAAGGTGGATCCGGCGAGTCAGCGATCTTGGCCTTCGGGGTGGAGAGTGCATGGTGGTTGCACCCCCACCAGTTTCATCGCCATCGGCTTGTGCCTGGCAGTCCTGTCGCGGTAGTGATGTACTCGGCTGCCACGGAGTGTCGCCGTTGGCGAAGCCGATGAGACTCTGAATGGTGGCCCTCCATTGATCGATCTTGTCTGCCGTTGGAGGGTAATCCAGGAGCAGTTGAGCTCACGCCAAAGCTTCTGCTGGAGTGGTGGGCGGCAGTGGCGAACGACGCGAGGAGCGGGATATGCTCGAACTTCTAACTATGTTAGAAGGAGCAGTATCCCGTCCAGGCGACCGTGTCTCGCTCATGCCAGCATGTTGGCGTGCATGCTGGTCTTGAACACCCCGAGATCCACCAGCTCGATCTTGGTCCAACAAGCGTATGGCACTGCGAATACCATGACGCTATCGGTCCTGCACCACCTGAGATGGGCGCGGTGCATGTACGGACGCCGAGGTCTACGCAGCCTTGTCCTTGGACCTGGCATCACCGTGGGCTCCCTCGTCGATGCCCGTTCTTCCGCCAGCGTCTACCCCACCACTCGTTTGCTCCGGTGGTGGTGGGATTGACGTGGACGGAACAGCTGCCGCCGAAGTCTTCTTCTTCGGTGGCATGTCGATGAAGAAGATGAAGATCTGGCTCGTGTGAACGCCGAATCAGGTTCACACAACCTCGACGCCCCCTACCTGGCGCGCCAGAGATGTCGGGGAAACTGATCCACGAACACCTATGGGACCGGCGGACCGAGCCCCTTTCGGTTCGGCAGGGGGCGGAGGTCGCACGAAGAGCGGATCGAGGCGAAGCACACAAGCAGTTTACCCAGCTTCGGAGCTCTCCGGAGAGATAACAGTCCTATTGCTGCATGTCTGAGTGTATTGAGTTCTTGCTCGGGAGCGCTGAGTGCTACAGTACACACTAGCTGCTAACGAGACCGAGCGTGAGTGTTTTTCTGCCTTCCCCCCTCCTTCTTCTACGTTGCGCATGGGCCTCCTTTTATATGCTCAAGGGGTCACCGACAGGTGGCAACGTAGACAAGGGTAAAAATGGAAAAGGAATTGTGGTTGGTACAACTACCTGTACAGTGTATCCTACCTAACCCTGACGGCAGGGGACAAAGGAATTAAATGCCTGTCTGCGTCGCCCAAACAGTGCAGAAAGGGACTGTCAAGGACGCCACCGCTCGCCGCGATGGCAATCTTGTCAGCGTCGCTTGCCACCGCGCACCGCTGGCTGCACAGCCTCCTGCCACGCGCGCCTGGAAAGGTCCCAGGGCGACACGTTGGTGGATGTGCTGGAGCGCGGGTACAGAGTGGTAGCTTGCCGCGGCAAGCGCCTTGCCGCGGTCGTTGTCTTGTCGCGTCCGGAAGCTTGTCGCTCACCGGGCCTCGCCGGGACACGTGGCGCATCGTGGCAAGTTCCTTGAGATGCCTTGGTTGGCCTTCCCGGCAAGCTCCTCTTGCCGGGGCCTTGTCTCCTTGGCTTGAATACTTTGTTCTTGAATGGCTCCAAAGGAACCACGGAGGACCTTGGCGGTCATCCGGCAAGCCTTGCCGCGGGGTGCTGCAACTGCCCGTGCACAAGTTCGGGATACTAGGGTACCCCTACTCTAGTACACCGAAACATGCAGAAGTTTAAGCCTAATTAATTCCAGCGATTTAAGTGGATGCATGCGTGCCCTCGGCTGCGACTCGTTGCATGCTGCTTCGCGTACTGCCAGCGAGCGATTCTGAGTGCCTGCATGCAGCCGGCCGTAATTAAGGCAGCTAACTGATGCGAAAAAAGATACGCTTTAATTGTTGCGGGCTTTTTAAATCCGTGAAATCATTATTGACAAGGAGGGAGATGATTCGAGTGCACTCTTTTTGACCGCCATGCCGGCGTGCGACCCAGACGGGACGGACGACACAGTGATAATTCCAGTTTCCCTAGTTTTCCATGGCAAGCTGGCACGCTAAGCCATTATGCATTGAATTCCGATGACCGTCGCGCTACCTTCCCCCTATAAGTACTGTTTCCCGGCATTCTCCAGTGCCACCGTGACCCAACTCGCCATATCCTCATAAGCCCCCACCAGCCCGACGTCGCTCGCCACGTCCGCCATGCCCCTGCCCGTCCGCCGTAGGCGACGCCGGAGGCGTTCACCGCCGGAACTAGTGTTCGGTTTTTCACCGGAAGGCAGACAGAGGGAGGAGGCATTCTATCTGTCTTTAGATGGCAATGCACAGATCGAGGAGTTGTTGGAGCGTGACCGCATGGCGGAGGAGCAGGAGTTGTTTGAGCGCGACCGCCTGGCGGAGGAGCAGCGTAACGCCGATTTGCGCCGCCAGCGGGACATGGAGCAGCAGCGCACCGACGCTCTGAGTCGCAAGAAGAACGCCCGCAACTGGGCCGACTACATGGAGGTCGGCGCCCGGCAAATAGCCCTGGAGGCTGTCGGGCACGAACGCGTTCGCGATGCTGATTTTTACTACCAGCTCGTCAAGTGGGTTTCCTGCTTGGAAGACGAAGCTTCGGTGGACCACGCCGGCATGGAAAGGGCCAACACGCGCGAGCAACGCGCCCTATTGCACCTCTGGCAAGTCCGAGGCGAGGCGCAGGACGCCGGTGCCGGTGTTTAGCGTGTACCACCGACATCGTCTAGTTAGCTAAGAGTAAGTTACTACTTGTCTAGTGGGAGTAGATAGTTAACTTGTCTATGATGGTTGTCAACGTGGAATTTCAGTACTCTATATGTGGATCAGACCTGTTACTTTGCTCTGAATGTTGAACTGTCCGTTTGAACGTATGGAATGGGTTGTTATTTTTTTAAATGGGTTGTATTTGTCCTCCACGGGTTTAGAGGCTGACTTGTGGGTCTAGCAAGTTGACGCATACACAATTAGGAGATGATTGTACGTGGAGAGGATGACAGCAGAGACCCGCCAAGGTCATGGCAGTACGCAAGCAAGTGCCTCCTTATTTCAAGCCAATAAAAAAATGGCTCCTCCTAGTGGATTTTTGACATCTGGGTCCCATGCCATTGTCAACGTAGTCAATAAACGAGAGAATTGCACAACGAGCGGCTGACACCAGGAACCCAGCAGCTCACCCAGTTATTATTTTTGGTTAATTTAATAAATGCCTCCAAGAAATGCCACTGCAATTTCCAAACTTTGAAAAATGCCATTTCATGCCATTTCTAGTGGCATTTTTTGAAGTCTGGAGTGGCGTTTTTCAAAGTTTGCAAACTGCAGTGGCGTTTTTCAAAGTTTGCAAAAATTGCAGTGGCATTTTTCAAAGTTTGGAAATTGCAGTGGCATTTTTATGAATCGCCATAATTGGAGTGGCATTTATCTAATATGTTTTTGAGACGGAAGCAGGGTGTCAACTGGACTGTGCGGGACACTCTGGCCTGTCTAGACAACCTTTTCTTTTATGTTTACCACAGACCAGCCTAGTAGTTTTTTTTTCTTTTTGAAAATGGCTAGCCCAGTTTTTTTGTGATTTGTCAAGTAAGTCACTTTATCAGGCCTGTTAGGCTAGACGAGGAGAGCTTCATTCGGCTGGCCGAGAAAATGGCCTATCAGTAATGAGAAATGGGCTATACATTTTTAAAACACATCAAACCGGCAATTAGTTTCAAATATCTTTTTTTATTTCAAGATTTTAAATTGCATTGATTTTTATGCGTGGACAATTTATTGGATTTCATATTGATATACATTTATTTTTAAAATCAGTCTGAATGTGACTCGAAATTTCGGGATTAAAAACAGTTCAAACCGCACCGACATATGCAAAATTTTGTATAATTTTTTAACCGTGGCCACAATATGGGCTGTAATGCTAACAAAAAGAATATGGGCTCCAAAAAAACTCGTAAGGTTTAGCAAATGGGTTGTAAACTACTCCCTCCATTCCTAAATATAGGGTGTATAGTTTTTGGCACGGAAATTAAAGAACAGGGATGGAGGGAAAATTTCACAAGTTTTGGGCGACATTACACATGACTAATTGACACGAGAAAATAGAGGAGCTTGCGTGATATAAGGAAATGTAAACAAATCCCTCAAAAAATTATCCAAACGAGTGGTGCAGCGCAATACACCTTATATTTCGGAATTTTTCTCAAAAATCTATACATCTTATATCAAGGAACGGAGGGAGTATTTGAAATAATGGCAGATGGGTTGTATGCTGTTTTCCACAGATTTGAGGCTTTCCACAGATGGCTTGTGTACTGTTGGATGTCCATCCAACGGCCGTCGTGCTTCTTCAATCTTTGCTCTTCCTGCTCCAGCTGCTCAAACAAGCGCCGGCAAGACTGCCTGCTCCCTCCTCCCCGCAGCCGGCTGTGCTGCCGCGTAGGCCTCACCGCCCCACCGTACTCCCATCGCTTGCCTAGCTATCCCTCTACTCACGGTCAGTCCCACACATGCTGTTATTCTCCGGCGATGGCAGACGAACCAGTAAACCCTCGTACTCCTCCGTGTGGGAAATAATTGTTGAGTATTCCCTGGATCCGTGTCGTTCCCTTCCTAGGCCTCGTCGTCGTCCACTGCCCTGGTGCTCTCGGTGCGGCCTGGTCAACGTGGTCAATGAACGACATCCATCGGAAGTGGACAGTACGTGGAGAGGCTGACAGCTGGGTCCACGGCCGCACGCAAGGAAATGCCTCCTTATTACACGCAAAATAATGATTCCTCCACCTGACATCTGGGACCCATCAAAAGGGCCTCTGTATTTCGCGAAAAAAATGTTACCGCCGCTGACAGCTTGGACCCACCAGCTATATCTTCGCACGCAAGGAAGTGCCTCCTTATTACGCCCAAAAAAAAGAATACTCCCCCTGCTAGCTGGGACCTAGTATAGTGGGCCTACTAAGTTGATGGGGACGAAGGGCTTTGTCAACTTAGTCAATATCCACGATTCTAGATCGACTTACCGTACGATGTCCATCCAACGGCCGTAGTGCTTCTTCAACCTCTGGTCTTCTTGCTCCAGCCACCCAAAGCAGCACCGGTCGTGCCGCCTGCTCCTGCCTCTCGTGGCCGGCTGTGCTACCGCAGAGGCCTCACCGCCCCCATACTACTCCCACCGCTGGACAGGCCATCCCTCCACTCCACTCACCCACACCCCCTGTTATTTTGTGGCGACGGCAGCGCAGCCGAACCAGTGAACCCTCGTACTCCTCTCCAGGTGGGCATCCACTGCCGCGTCTTCCCCGGCTCCGCGTCGTCCCCTTCCTAGGCCTCGCCATCATCCACCACCGTGGTGCTCTCGGCGCGGCGTGGTCAATGTGGTCAACGAACGAATTCCATCGGAAGAATACTGTATGTGGAGAGGCTGACAGTTGGGTCCATGGCAGCCGCAAGGAAGTGCCTCCTTATTACACGGAAAATAATTATTCCTCCACCTGACAGCAGGGACCCACCGGACGGGCCACCAGTATTTCGCGAAAAAAACATTTGCCCCTGACTGCTGGGACCCACCCGACGGGCCATCGTATTTTGTGAAAAAAACATTCCCCCTGCTGTCAGCTCGGACCCATCGGAACTGCCTCCTTATTACGCACAAAAAAATGAATACCCCCCAGCTAGCTGGGACCCACCTTGGTGGGAGGCTGACTTGTGGGCCTACTAAGTTGACGGGGACGAAGGTCTTTGTCAACTTAGTCAATATAAACGATTCTAGCTCCAGTTACAGTACGATGTCCATCCAACGGCCGTAGTACTTCTTCAACCTCTGGTCTTCTTGCTCCAGCCGCCCAAAGCAGCGCCAGTCGTGCCGCATGCTCCTGCCTCCCGTGGCCGGATGTGCTGCCGCGGAGGCCTCACCGCCCCCTACTATTCCCACTGTTGGCCAGGCCCTGCGGCGACGGCAGCCTCACACCGCGGCCGAACCAGTGAAACCTCGTACTCCTCTCGGCGCGGGCTTCCACTGCCGCGTCTTCCCCGGCTCCCCGTCATGCCCTTCCTAGGCCTCGCCGTCGTCCACCGCCTTGGTGCTCTCGATGCGGCGTGGTCAACATGGTCAAGGAACGATTTCCATCGGACGTGGACTGTATGTGGAGAGGCTGATAGCTGGGTCCACGGCCGCAGCAAGGAAGTGCCTCCTTATTACGCGGAAAATAATTATTCCTCCACCTGATAGCACGGACCCACTGGACGGGCCACCATATTTTGCGAAAAAAACGTTTCCCCCCTGACTGCTGCGACCCACCAGCTACGCCTTCGCACGCAAGGAAGTGCGTCCGGGAAGAAAAAAACGATTCGCCCCTCTGACTATTGGGACCCACCAGCTACATTTTCGCACGCAAGGAAGTGCCTGACAGTCGGGACCCACCTGGTCGAAGCGTACGTAGCGTTGTCATTTTGGTCACGAACGTGTACGTACATACTGGTCGTTGTAGAGGCGCGCATGTGTCGTAGTAGAGGCGCGCACGTAGCATGTACACATACGTACAGCGGCCAGGGTGCAAGAAAGAAAATACGGCCACGTATGTGTACATACGGGCGGGGTCTCGAACGCCTAGTCGCGCATACTTATGGCGAGGGCTCGTGTTGATGGGGAGGTAACGGAATGTGTCGTGTTCATGGGGAGGCAATGGAATGCATCGTGTTCATCGGGAGGCAACGAAATGCGTCGTGTTCATGGGGATGCAACAGAATGCGTCGTGTTCATCGGGAGGCAATGGAACGCGTGGGAGCCAACCAGCTTGGACGGAACAGGCGATGGAAACGAGGCCTGGCGTACCGCACAACGAAGGAAATGGACCTCCTATGGTCGAAACGGGGTTCCTGTTGATCGGGAGGGGTGTGGCGTACCGCAAAATGGAGGAAACGGACCTCCTACGGTCGAAACAGGGGTCCTGTTGATAAGGAGGGGTGTGGCGTACCGCAAAACGGACGAAACGGACTTGTGCTGGAGCGCTACGGTCGAAACAGGGGTCTTGTTCATCGGGAGGGGTGTGGCGTACCGCAAAACGGATGAATTGGACTTGTGTTGGAGCGCTACGGTCGAAACGGGGGGGGGGGGAGGGGTGTGGCGTACCCCAAAATGGGACTCCACGGGATACTGCTCATCTCCACCATCGACCTCCTCCAGCCTCCACGGGCTACCGTCGACCTCCTCCAGCCTCCACGGGCTCCTGTTCATCCAGCCTCCACCGCGCGCTACTCCACCGGCTACTGTTCAACCACCCCTCCACGGGCACCCCTCCATCATCTACTGTTCATCCAGCCCTCCACACCACGGGGTCCTGTTCAACCACCCCTCCACGGCCACCCCTCCACCCTCTACGGTTCATCCAGCCCTCCACACGACGGGTTCCTGTTCATCCAGAGGCAATGCCACCGCTCAATGTTCATCCAACCCCCCCCCCCCCCCCCCGCAGCGCTCACTGTTCATCCAAAGGCAGCATCGATCGGCTTCGGTTAGCAGCAGTAGCGAAGGAATCGCTCCATCGGGTTCAGTTAACAGCCATCGATCAATCACTCGGGTTCAGTAATGCGTAGCCTGCAGTGCAATCGCTCGGGTTCAGTTAGAGCCCAACGCCTCGCTCGGCTACAGTTAGAGCCAACACCTCGCACACACGCGCATACATACGAGAGAAACGCACGTCGCTCCGCCCCCGACCTCCCACCGTAACCGGCAACTCCCCGAAATTTTCCTCCCCCTCGCTTCTACCACGGTTTTTTCCGTCATGGACGGCCCAAAGAATGTCATGCAGCTGCGTCTCCGGCCCGCCCAGGACAAAAAGCCCATTTTCTGTCATGATTTTTTGTCATAGAGGTAGGAGCCCACCACATCTATGATGATACCGGGTTTTGTCACAATTATCGTCATAGAAGTGTCATATGTATGACAGAAAAAATTTCGTTCGGGCCAAAATGTCAGGGATGTGTCTTTTTTTGTAGTGGATATAGGTATTTGTAATCTGAAAATATAAGAATAGCAAGGTAGCAAGCGATAAAAGGGAGCGTAAACAGTATTGTAATGGTAGGAAACAAGGCCTAAGGTTCATAATTTCACTAGTGCAAGTTCACTCAACAATAATAACATAATTAGATCATATAACTATCCCTCAACATGCAACAAAGAGTCATTCCAAAGACACTAATAGAGGAGAGCAAACAAAGAGATTATGGTATGGTACGAAACCACCTCAAAGTTATCCTGTCTGATCTATCTATTCAATAGTCCGTAGTAAAATAACATGAAGCTATTCTTTCAATTCGATCTATCACAGAGTTCATACTAGAATAACACCTTAAGACACAAATCAATCAAAACCCTAATGTCACCTAGATACTCCATTGTCACCTCAAGTATCCATGGGCATGATTATACGATATGCATCACACAATCTCAGAATCATCTATTCAACCAACACAAAGTACTTCAAAGAGTGCCCCAAAGTTTCTATCGGAGAGTCAAGACGAAAACGTGTGCCAACCCCTATACATAAGTTCAGTGAACCCGCAAGTTGATCACCAAAACATACATCAAGTAGATCACGTGAATATCCCATTGTCACCACAGATAAGCACGGCAAGACATACATCAAGTGTTATCAAATCCTTAAAGACTCAATTCGATAAGATAACTTCAAAGGGAAAACTCAATCAATTACAAGGGAGTAGAGGGGGAGAAACATCATAAGATCCAACTATAATAGCAAAGCTCGCGATACATCGAGATCATGCCAAATCCAGAACACGAGAGAGAGAGAGATCAAACACATAGCTACTGGTACATACCCTCAGCCCCGAGGGTGAACTACTCCCTCCTCGTCATGGAGAGTGCCGTGATGATGAAGATGGCCACCAGTGAGGGATCCCCCTCCGGCAGGGTGCCAGAACAGGGTCCCCATTGGTTTTTGGTGGCTACAGAGACTTGCGGCGGCAGAACTCCCGATCTATCTTCGTCTCTGATGTTTTTAGGGTATATGGGAATATATAGGTGAAAGAAGTTGGTCGCGGGACGCTCGAGGGACCCATGAGACAGGGGGCGCGCCCAGTAGGGGGGGGCGCCCCCCACCCTCGTGGCTTCCTCGAAGCTTCTCTGACGTGCACTCCAAGTCCCCTGGATTGCTTCTGTTCCAAAAATAACTTTCCCGAAGGTTTCACTCCGTTTGGACTCCGTTTCATATTCCTTTTCTTCGAAACACTGAAATAGGCAAGAAAACAACAATATGGGTTGGGCCTCCGGTTAATAGGTTAGTCCCAAAATAATATAAAAGTGTAAAGTAAAGCTCATAAACATCCAAAATAGGTAATATAATAGCATGGAACAATCAAAAATTATAGATATGTTGGAGATGTATCAAGCATCCCCAAGCTTAATTCCTTCTCGTCCTCGAGTAGGTACATGATAAAAACAGAATTTTTGATGTGGAATGCTACCTAGCATATATCTCAATGTAATTTTCTTTATTGTGGCATGAATGTTGAGATCCAAATGATTCAAAATAAAAGTCCATATTGACATAAGAAATAGTAATACTTCAAGCATACTAATCAAAGCAATCATGTCTTCTCAAAATAACATGGCTACAGAAAGTTCATCCCTACAAAATCATATAGTTAGGCTATGCTTAATTTTCATCACATAAAAATGCTCCCATCTTATACACCCCCGATGACAAGCCAAGCAATTGTTTCGTACTTAAATAATCTCAAACTTTTTCAACTTTCACGCAATACATGAGCGTGAGCCATGGATATAGCACTATGGGTGGAATAGAATATAATGATGGGGATTGTGTGGAGAAGACAAAAAAGAGAAAGTCTCACATTGACGAGGATAATCAACGGGCTATGGAGCTGCCCATCAATTGATGTCAACATGAGGAGTAGGGATTGCCATGCAACGGATGCACTAGAGCTATAAATGTGTGAAAGCTCAACAAAAGAAACTAGTGGGTGTGCACCCAACTTGCTTGCTCACGAAGACCTAGGTCATTTGAGGAAGCCCATCATAGGAATATACAAACCAAGTTCTATAATGAAAAATTCCCACTAGTATATGAAAGTGACAACATATGAGACTCGCTATATGAAGAACATGGTGCTACTTTGAAGCACAAGTGTGGAAAAAGAGATAGTAACATTGCCCCCCCCCCTTTTTTGGGCCTTTTTTTCTTTTTGGCCTTTTTTTCTTCCTTTTTTTCTTTGGCCTTTCTTTTTTTCGGCCCTTTTTTCGTTAGGGACAATTCTCTAATAATTATGATCATCACACTTCTATATATTTATAACTCATGAATTACAACTCGAAACTAGAACAAGATATGACTCTATATGAATGCTCTGGCGGTGTACCGGGATGGGAAATGAATCAAGAGTGACATGTATGAAAATTTATGCATGGTGGCTTTGCCACAAATACGATGTCAACTACATGATCATGCAAGGCAATATAACAATAGTAATGTATGTCATGATGATAAATGGAACGGTGGAAAGTTGCATGGCAATATATCTCGGAATGGCTATGGAAATGCCATAATAGGTAGGTATGGTGGCTATTTTGAGGAAGATATAAGGAGGTTTATGTGTGATAGAGCGTATCGTATCACGGGGTTTGGATGCACCGGCAAAGTTTGCACCAACTCTCAAGGTGAGAAAGGGCAATGCACGGTACCAAAGAGGCTAGCAATGATGGAAAGATAAAAGTGCGTATAATCCATGGACTCGACATTAGTCAAAAGAACTCATATACTTATTGCAAAAATCTACAAGTCATCAAAAACCAAGCACTACTCGCATGCTCCTAGAGGGATAGATTGGTAGGAAAAGACCATCGCTCGTCCCCGACCGCCACTCATAAGGATGCACAATCTAAGAACACCTCATGTTTCAAATTTCTTACACAATTTTAACCATACGTGCATGCTACGGGACTTGCTAACTTCAACACAAGCATTCTTTAAATTCATAATAACCCAACTAGCATGACTCTAATATCACTACCTCCATATCTCAAAACAATTATCAAGTATCAAATTGATCATAGCATCCAATTCACTTTCTATGATAGTTTTTATTATACCCAACTTGGATGCCTACCATTCTAGGACCAATTTTATAACTATAGTAAATACGATGCTTTTCTAAGAGACTCTCAAAATAATATAAGTGAAGCATAAGAGACTATCATTTTCTTTAAAATTAAGCCACCGCCGTGCTCTAAAAAATATAAGTGAAGCACTAGAGCAAAAATTATCTAGCTCAAAAGATATAAGTGAAGCACATAGAGTATTCTAATAAATTCCAATCAAGTGGGATTCTCCCAAAAGTTGTGTACAGAAAGGATGATTGTGGTAAACTAAAAATCAAAGACTAATATCATACAAGATGCTCCAAGCAAAACACATATCATGTGGCGAATAAAAATATAGCTCCAAGTAAAGTTACTGATGAACGAAGACGAAACAGGGGATGCTTTCCGGGGCATCCCCAAGCTTAGGATATTGGTTGTCCTTGAGTATTACCTTGGGGTGCCTTGGGAATCCCCAAGCTTAGGCTCTTACCACTCCTTACTCCATAGTCCATCGAATCTTTACCCAAAACTTGAAAACTTCAACCACGCAAAACTTAACAGAAAACTCGTAAGCTCCGTTAGTAAAAGAAAACAAACCACCACTTTAAGGTACTGTAATGAACTCATTATAAATTCATATTGGTGTTAAACCTACTGTATTCCAACTTCTCTATGGTTCATACCCTCCGATACTACTCATAGATTCATCAAAATAAGCAAACAACACATAGAAAACAAAATCTGTCAAAAATGGAACAGTCTGTAGTAATCTGTATCAAACTTATACTTCTGGAACTCCAAAAATTCGGAAATAAATTGGTGGATCTTAGGAATTTGTCTATTAATCATATGCGAAAATAATCAACCTAAAAGCACTTTCCAGTAAGAAATGGCAGCTAATCTTGTGAGCGCTAAAGTTTCTGTTTTTTACAGCATGATCATAAAGACTTCAACCAAGTCTTCCCAAAGGTCCTACTTGGCACAAACACTAACTAAAACATGAAACCACATCTAACCATAGGCTAGATGAATTATTTATTACTAAAAAGGAACCAAAATTAAGAAACAAAAATAAATTGGGTTGCATAACCAACAGCGCTATTGTTTAACGCCCCTAGCTAGGCATGATGATTTCAATGATGCTCACATAAAAGATAATAATTGAAACATAAAGTGAGCATCATGAAGAATATGACTATCACATTTAAGTCTAACCCGCTTCATATTCGTAGGGATTTTGTGATCAAACAACTTATGGGAACAATAATCAACTAGCATAGGAAGGCAAAACACGCATAACTTCAAAATTTTAAGCACATAGAGAGGAAACTTGATATTATTGCAATTCCTACAAGCATATGTTCCTCCCGCATAATAATTTTCAGTAGCATCATGAATGAATTCAACAATATAACCAGCACCTAAAGCACCCTTTTCATGATCTACTGGCATAGAAAATTTACTACTCTCCACACAAGCAAAATTCTTCTCATTCGGAATAGTGGGAGTATCATAAGAGACTTGAATACTATAAATTGTTTCCACATTAAAAGAATAATGTTTAGAAAAAGGGTAATCATAATAATGACAAGTTTTATAAATATAATCATCACTACTCTTTATAGTATAAGTTTTGTCACAATAATCATCATAAGTAGCAACTTTGTTCTCATCATAATCGATTGAAACCTCTTCCAAGATAGTGGAATTATCACTAAATAAAGTTGACACTCTTACAAATCCACTTTCATATTCATCACAATAAGATTTAACATCCTCCAAAATAGTGGGATCATTACTTCCTAAAGTTGACACTCTTCCAAACCCACTTTCATCAATATAATCATAAGTAAGAGGCATGCTATCATCATAACAACTTTGCATATCAAAACTTGGGAAGCTAAAAATATCATCTTCATTATTTGTAGCATCGCCAAGCTGGGGACAAACATTAATTTCAGCAAATATATTCTCAAATATTTCATCCTCATCAAACATAGCTTCCCCAAGCTTGGGCCTTTTCATATCATAAGCATAATCACTCTCATCATCAATAGTATGGATAGCACCAATAGTATAGCAATTATCATCATCACAATGAGTAGTAGGAGCAACATCATTTGGGAGGGATACCTTTTTACCTTTGTTGCTCATTCTTTTCTTTTTCTTCTTCACATTATGTGTGGGTTCGACCTTCTTCCTTAAGCTCCTTATTAATGAGATTGGTTCAATAGAAAGTTCCTCCTCGTTACCTGATTCATCATAAGAAATAATAGGAGGATAATGGGAAGTCTCTTCACTTTCATTAGTATTCTCTTCATCTTATATTTTTTTTCTTTCTTTAGGTAATTGACAATATAAGTATTTTCAATGCAATTCACCGCACAATACATATAAATTTCCTCTAGATCAATATCAAGGAATTTCTCAAGGTTAAATTCTGGAATATGCTTAGTTGCATGTTTCAATTCTTCATAACCCAAAAGCAAACTAAGTTCATTATGATGTTCAAGGGAAATCAAATCATCACAATTTTTGGACACGATACGATCATGAAACAATTTGCATCAGAGATTTAAATGACCATGTTCATTGCAAAGTTCACAAGTACGGCGGAGATATTTTAAATTTTCAGCACTCACATTAAGCGTTTCTTGCAACCATTTAGTTTCTAAATGCTTATGCTTCTTGCAATATCTATCTTCTCTATTTGGTGTGTACTTGCAAACCTAATTTACTCCACAAAAATTGACATGCTTATAGGAGACATTTTCATCATAACTAGTGCAATCATCATTAGTACTATGGATATTCAAGGAATTCATACTAACAACATTGCAATCATGCTCATCATTCAAAGATTTCATGAAAAACATTTCATAGACTTCTTCTTCTAGCACTTGAGCACAATTTTCCTTACCATCATTCTCACGAAAGATATTAAAAAGATGAAGCGTATGAGACAAACTCAATTACATTTTTTTGTAGTTTTCTTTTATAGACTAAACTAGTGATAAAACAAGAAACAAAAAGATTCGATTACAAGATCTGAAGATATACCTTCAAGCACTCACCTCCCCGGCAACGATGCCAGAAAAGAGCTCGATGTCTACTACACAACCTTCTTCTTGTAGACGTTGTTGGGCCTCCAAGTGCAGAGGTTTGTAGGACAGTAGCAAATTTCCCTCAAGTGGATGACCTAAGGTTTATCAATCCATGGGAGGCGTAGGATGAAGATGGTCTCTCTCAAACAACCCTGCAACCAAATAACAAAGAGTCTCTTGTGTCCCCAACACACCCAATACAATGGTAAATTGTATATGTGCACTAGTTCGGCAAAGAGATGGTGATACAAGTGCAATATGGATGGTAGATATAGGTATTTGTAATCTGGAAATATAAAAACAGCAAGGTAGCAAGCGGTAAAAGTGAGCGTAAACGGTATTGCAATGGTAGGAAACAAGGCCTAAGGTTCATACTTTCACTAGTGCAAGTTCTCTCAACAATAATAACATAATTAGATCATATAACTATCCCTCAACATGCAACAAAGAGTCACTCCAAAGCCACTAATAGATGAGAGCAAATGAAGAGATTATGGTAGGGTATGAAACCACCTCAAAGTTATCCTTTCTGATCTGTCTATTCAAGAGTTCGTAGTAAAATAACAAGAAGCTATTCTTTCCATTTGATCTATCATAGAGTTCATACTAGAATAACACCTTAAGACACAAATCAACCAAAACCCTAATGTCACCTAGATACTCCATTGTCACCTCAAGTATCCGTGGGCATGATTATATGATATGCATCACACAATCTCAGATTCATCTATTCAACCAACACAAAGTACTTCAAAGAGTGCCCCAAAGTTTCTACCGGAGAGTCAAGACGAAAACGTGTGCCAAACCCTATGCATAAGTTCATTGAACCCGCAAGTTTATCACCAAAACATACACCAAGTAGATCACTTGAATATCCCATTGTCACCACAGATAAGCACGGAAAGACATACATCAAGTGTTCTCAAATCATTAAAGACTCAATCCGATAAGATAACTTCAAAGGGAAAACTCAATCCATTACAAGAGAGTAGAGGGGGAGAAACATCATAAGATCCAACTATAATAGCAAAGCTCGCGATACATAAAGATTGTGCCAAATCCAGAACACGAGAGAGAGAGAGAGAGAGAGATCAAACACATAGCTATTGGTACATACCCTCAGCCCAGAGGGTGAACTACTCCCTCCTCGTCATGAAGAGCGCCGGGATGATGAAGATGACCACCGGTGAGGGATCCCCCCTCCGGCAGAGTGCCGGAACAGGGTCCCAATTGGTTTTTAGTCGCTACAGAGGCTTGCGGCGGCGGAACTCCCGATCTATCTTCGTCTATGATGTTTTTAGGGTATATCGGAATATATAGGTGAAAGAAGTCGGTCGCGGGACACTTGAGGGACCCACGAGACAGGGGGGCGTGCCCAGTAGGGGGGCGCCCCCACCCTTGTGGCTTCCTCGAAGCTTCTCTGACATGCACCCCAAGTCCCCTGGATTGCTTCCGTTCCAAAAATAACTTTCCCGAAGGTTTCATTCCGTTTGGACTCCGTTTGATATTCCTTTTCTTCGAAACACTGAAATAGGCAAGAAAACAACAATATGGGATGGGCCTCCGGTTAATAGGTTAGTCCCAAAAATAATATAAAAGTGTAAAGTAAAGCTCATAAACATCCAAAACAGGTAATATAATAGCATGGAACAATAAAAAATTATAGATACGTTGGAGATGTATCAGTGTCGTACCTTCGGTGCTAGGATTGGTCGGATCGTGAAGACGTATGACTACATCAACTGTGTTGTTATAACGCTTCCACTTTCGGTCTACAACTGTACGTAGACAGCACTCTCCCCTCTCGTTGCTATGCATCACCTAGATAGATCTTGCATGATCATAGGAACTTTTTTGAAATTACTGTGTTCCCCAACAGTGGCACCTGAGCCAGGTCTATGTGTAGATGTTATATGCACGAGTAGAACACAAAGAGTTGTGGGCAATAATAGTCATACTTCTTACCAGCATGTCATGCTTTGATTCGGCGGTATTGTTGGATGAAGCGGCTCAGACCAACATTACGCGTACGCTTACGCGAGACTGGTTCTACCGACGTGCTTCGCACACAGGTGGCTAGTGAGTGTTTGTTTCTCTAACTTTAGTTGAATCGAGTGTGGTTACGCCCGGTCCTTGTTGAAGGTTAAAACAACACACTTGAAGAAAAATCATTGTGGTTTTGATGCATAGGTAAGAACGGTTCTTGCTAAGCCCGTAGCAACCACGTGAAACTTGCAACAAAAAAGTAGAGGATGTCTAACTTGTTTTTGCAGGGCTTGGTGTGATGTGATATGGTCAAGGCATGATGTGATATAAACTGTTGCATGAGATGATCATGTTTTGTAACAAAGATATCGGCAACTGGCAGGAGCCATATGGTTGTCGCTTTATTGTATGCAATGCAATCGCCATGTAATTGTTTTACTTTATCACTAAGTGGTAGCGATAGTCATAGTAACAATAGTTGGCGAGATGACAACGATGCTACGATGGAGATCAAGGTGTCGCATCGGTGAAGATGGAGATCATGGTGATGCTTTAGTGATGGAGATCATCAGCACACGATAATGATGGCCATATCATGTCACATATTTTGATTGCATGTGATGTTTATCCTTTATGCATCTTATTTTGCTTAGTACGGCGTTAGCATTGTAAGATGATCCCTTACTAAATTTCAAGGTATAAGTGTTCTCCCTGAGTATGCACCATCGCTACAGTTCATCATGCCGAGACACCACACGATGATCGGGTGTGATAAGCTCTACATTCACGTACAACGGGTGCAAGCCAGTTTTGCACACGCAGAATACTCGGGTTAAACTTGACGAGCCTAGCATATGAAGATATGGCCTCGGAACACTGAGACCGAAAGGTCGAGCATGAATCATATAGTAGATATGATCAACATAGTGATGTTCACCATTGAAAACTACTCCATCTCACGTGATGATCGGACATGGTTTAGTTGATTTGGGTCACGTGATCACTTAGATGATTAGAGGGATGTCTATCTAAGTGAGAGTTCTTAAGTAATATGATTAATTGAACTTTAATTTATCATGAACTTAGCACCTAATAGTATTTTGTATGTCTATGTTGTTGTAGATAAATGGCCCATGCTACTGTTACCTTGAATTTTAATGCGTTCCTAGAGAAAGCTAAGTTGAAAGATGGTGGTAGCAACTACACGGACTGGGTCCGTAACTTGAGGATTATCCTCATCGCTTCACAGAAGAATTACGTCCTGGAAGCACCGCTGGGTGGCTTGCCTGCTGCAGATGCTACTAATGACATTAAGAACATCTGGCAGAGCAAAGCTGATGACTACTTGATAGTTTAGTGTGCCATGCTTTACGGCTTAGAACCGGGACTTCAACAACGTTTTGAATGTCGTGGAGCATATGATATGTTCCAGGAGTTGAAGTTAATATTTCAAGCAAATGCCTGGATTGAGAGATATGAAGTCTCCAATAAGTTATATAGCTGCAAGATGGAGGAGAATAGTTCTGTCAGTGAACATATACTCAGAATGTCTGGGTACCATAACCACTTGACGCAACTAGGAGTTAATCTTCCTGATGATAGTGTCATTGATAGAGTTCTTCAATCACTGCATCCAAGCTATAAAGGCTTTGTGATGAACTATAATATGCAAGGGATGAACAAGACTATTCCCGAGCTCTTCGCAATCCTAAAGGTTGTGGAGGTACAAATCAAAAAGGAGCATCATGTGTTGATGGTCAACAAGACCACTAGTTTCAAGAAAAAGGGCAAAGGAAAGATGGGGAACTTCAAGAAGAACGGCAAAAAGGTTGTTGCTCAAGAGAAGAAACCCAAGTCTGCACCTAAGCCTGAGAGTGAGTGCTTCTAATGCAAAGGGACTGGTCACTGGAAGCGGAACTGCCCCAGGTATTTAGCGGATAAGAAGGATGGAAAAGTGAAAGGTATATTTGATATACATGTTATTGATGTGTACTTAACTAATGCTCGCAGTAGCGCCTGGGTATTTGATACTGGTTCTGTTGCTCATATTTGCAACTCGAAACAGGGGCTACAGATTAAGCGAAGATTGGCTGAGGACGAGGTGATGATGCGCGTGGGAAATAGTTCCAAAGTCAATGTGATCACAGTCGACACGCTATCTCTACATCTACCTTCAGTATTAGTTTTAGACCTGAATAATTGTTATTTGGCACCAACGTTGAGCATGAACATTATATCTAGATCTTGTTTGATGTGAGACGGTTATTCATTTAAATCAGAGAATAATGGTTGTTCTATTTATATGAGTAATATATTTAATGGTCATGCACCCTGGTTGAGTGGCCTAACTTTGTTGAATCTCGATAGTGATGATACACATATTCATAACATTGAAGCCAAAAGATGCAAGGTTAACAATGATAGTACAACTTATTTGTGGCACCGCCGTTTGGGTCATATCGGTGTAAAGCGCATGAAGAAACTCCATGCTGATGGACTTTTGGAATCATTTGATTATGAATCAGTTGGTGCTTGCGAATCGTGCCTTATGGGCAAGATGACTAAAACTCCGTTCTCCGGAACAATGGAACGAGCTACTGACTTGTTGGAAATAATACATACCGATGTATGCGGTCCAAGTATTGAGGCTCGTGGTGGGTATCATTATTTTCTTACCTTCACAGATGATTTGAGCAGATATGGTTATATCTACTTAATGAAGCATAAGTCTGAAAAATTTGAAAAGTTCAAAGAATTTCAGAGTGAAGTGGAAAATCATCGTAACTAGAAAATAAAATTTCGACGATCAGATCATGGAGGAGAATATTTGAGTTACGAGTTTGGTCTTCATTTGAAACAACATTGCATAGTTTCACAATTAATGCCACCTGGAACACCACAACGAAATGGTGTGTCCGAACGTCATAACCGTACTTTATTGGATATGTTGTGATCTATGATGTCTCTTACTAACTTACCACATCATTTTGGGGTTATGCTTTAGAGACGACTGCATTCACTTTAAAAAGGGCACCATCAAAATCCGTTGAGACGACGCCTTATGAACTGTGGTTTGGCAAGAAACCAAAGTTGTCGTTTCTTAAAGTTTGGGGCTGCGATGCTTATGTGAAAAAGCTTCAACCTGATAAGCTTGAACCCAAATTGGAAAAGTGCATCTTCATAGCATACACAAAGGAAACTGTTGGGTACACCTTCTATCACAGATCCGAAGGCAAAAACTTTGTTGCTAATAATGGATCCTTTCTAGAGAAGGAGTTTCTCTCGAAAGAAGTGAGTGGGAGGAAAGTAGAACTTGATGAGGTAATTGTACCTTCTCCCTTATTGGAAAGTAGTTCATCACAGAAATCAGTTCTCACAATTCCTACACCAATTAGTGAGGAAGCTAATGATGATGATCATGAAGCCTTAGATCAAGTTACTACCGAACCTCGTAGGTCTTCCAGAGTAAGATCCGCACCAGAGTGGTATGGTAATCCTGTTCTGGAAGTCATGTTACTAGACCATGATGAACCTACGAACTATGAGGAAGTGATGATGAGCCCAGATTCCGCGAAATGGCTTGAAGCCATGAAATATGAGATGGGATCCATGTATGAGAACAAAGTGTGGACTTTGGTGGACTTGCCGGATGATCAGCAAGCCATAGAAAATAAATGGATATTTAAGAAGACCGACGCAGACGGTAATGTTACTGTTTACAAAGCTCGACTTGTTGCAAAAGGTTTTCGACAAGTTCAAGGAGTTGACTATGATGATACTTTCTCACCCGCAGTGATGCTTAAGTCTGTCTGAATCATGTTAGCAATTGCTGCATTTTATGACTATGAAATTTGGAAAATGGATTTCAAAATTGCATTCCTGAATGGATTTCTGGAAGAAGAGTTGTATATGATGCAACCAGATGGTTTTGTCAATCCAAAGGGTGCTAACAAAGTGTGCAAGCTCCAGCGATCCATTTATGGACTGGTGCAAGCCTCTCGGAGTTGGAATAAATGCTTTGATAGTGTGATCAAAGCATAATGTTTTATACAGACTTTTGGAGAAGCCTGTATTTACAAGAAAGTGAGTGGGAGCTCTATAGCATTTCTGATATTATATGTGGATGACATATTGTTGATTGGAAATGATATAGAATTTCTGGATAGCATAAAGGGATACCTGAATAAGAGTTTTTCTATGAAAGACCTTGGATAAGCTGCTTACATACTGGGCATCAACATCTATAGAGATAGATCAGGACACTTAATTGGACTTTCACAAAGCACATACCTTGATAAAGTTTTGAAGAAGTTCAAAATGGATCAGTCAAAGAAAGAATTCTTGCCTGTGTTACAAGGTGTGAAGTTGAGTCAGAACCAATGCCCGACCACTGCAAAACATAGAGAGAAAATGAAAGTCATTCCCTATGCTTCAGCTATAGGTTCTATCATGTATGCAATGTTAAGTATCAGACCTGATGTGTGCCTGGCTATAAGCATAGCAGGGAGGTACCAAAGTAATCCCAGAGTGGAGCACTGGACAGCGGTCAAGAACACCCTGAAATACCTAAAAAGGACTAAGGATATGTTTCTCGTTTATGGAGGTGAAAAAGAGCTCGTCATAAACGTTACATCGATGCAAACTTTGACACTGATCCGGGTTACTCTAAGTCACAACCCAGATACGTATTTTTATTGAATGGAGGAGCTGTTAGTTGGTGCAGTTCCAAGTAGAGCGTCGTGGCGGGATCTACGTGTGAAGCGGAGTACATTGCTGCTTCGGAAGCAGCAAATGAAGGAGTTTGGGTGAAGGAGTTCATATCCGATCTAGGTGTCATACCTAGTGCATCGGGTCTAATGAAAATCTTTTGTGACAATACTGGTGCAATTGCCTAGGAAAAGGAATCCAGATTTCACAAGAGAACCAACCACATCAAGAGACGCTTCAATTCCATCCATCATCAAGTGTCAGAGGGGGGCATAGTGATTTGCAAGATACACACGGATCTGAATGTTGTAGACCCATTGACTAAGCCTCTTCCACGAGCAAAACATGATCAGCACCAAAGCTCCATGGGTGTTAGAATCATTACTATGTAATCTAGATTATTGACTGTAGTGCAAGTGGGAGACTGAAGGAAATATGCCCTAGAGGAAATAATAAAGTTATTATTTATTTCCTTAATACATGATAAAATGTTTATTGTTCATGCTAGAATTGTATTAACCAGAAACTTAGTACATGTGTGAATACATAGACAAAACATATAGTCCCTAGTATGCCTCTACTTGACTAGCTCATTAATCAAAGATGGTTATGTTTCCTAACCATAGACATGTGTTGTCATTTGATGAACAGGATCACATCATTAGGAGAATTATGTGATGGACATGACCCATCCGTCAGCTTAGCATTATGATCGCAACAGTTTGTTTGCTACTGCTTTCTTCATGACTTATACAAGTTCCTCAGAGTATGAGATTATGCAACTCCCGAATATCGGAGGAACACTTTGTGTGCTACCAAACATCACAATGTAAATGGGTGATTATAAAGGTTCTCTATAGGCGTCTCTGAAGGTGTTTGTTGGGTTGGCATAGATCGAGATTAGGATTTGTCACTCCGTGTTTCGGAGAGGTATCTCTGGGCCCTCTCGGTAATACTCGTCACTATAAGCCTTGCAAGCATTGTAACTAATGAGTTAGTTGCGGGATGAAGTATTACGAAACGAGTAAAGAGACTTGCTGGTAATGAGATTGAACTAGGTATGATGATACCGACGATCGAATCTCGGGCAAGTAACATACCGATGACAAAGGGAACAATGTATGTTGTTATGCAGTTTGACCGATAAAGATCTTCATAGAATATGTAGGAACCAATATGAGCATTTAGGTTCCGCTATTGGTTATTGACAGGAAGTGAATCTCGGTCATGTCTACATAGTTCTTGAACCCGTAGGGTCCGCACGCTTAACATTTGATGATGATCGGTATTGTGAGTTTATGTGTTTTGATGTCCCCAAGGTTGTTTGAAGTCGTGGATGTGATCATGGACATGACTGGAGTCTCGAAATGGTTGATACATAAAGATTGATATATTGGAAGGCTATGTTTGGACACCGGAAAGGTTCCGAGTGGTTCGTGCATTTTTTCGGAGTACCGGCAGGTTACCGGAACCCCGCGGGGAATTAATGGGCCTGGGCCTTAATGGGCCATGGTGGAAGAGAGGAGGAGGCGGCCAAGGTGGGGGCGCCCCCCCCCCCACCCAAGCATAAGACGAATTGGGAAGGGGGCTGGCCGCCCTTTACTTCTCTCCCTCTCCCTCTTCCTTCTTCTCCTACTTGAAGTAGGGAAGGGGGGGACCTACTCCTACTAGGAGTAGGACTCCCCACCTTGGGTGCGCCATAGAGAGGGCCGACCCTCCCCTCCTCCATTCCTTTATATACGGGGGAGGAGCTCCCCATAGACACAAGTTGATCAAGTTGATCTTTTAACCGTGTGCGGTGCCCCCCTCCATAGATTTCCACCTCGGTCATATCATCTAGTGCTTAGGAGAAGCCCTGCACCGGTAACTTCATCATCACTATCACCACGCCGTCGTGCTAAAACTCTCCCTCGACCTCAGCTGGATCTAGAGTTCGTGGGACGTCACCGAGCTAAACATGTGCAGATCATGGAGGTGCTGTACCTTCGGTGCTAGGATTGGTCGGATCCTGAAGACGGATGACTACATCAATCGTGTTGTCATTACGCTTCTGCTTTTGGTCTACGAGGGTATGTACACAACACTCTCCCCTCTCGTTGCTATGCAACACCTAGATAGATCTTGCGTGATCGTAGGATTTTTTTTGAAATTACTGCTTTCCCCAACAAAGGTGTCTAGCGATATCGTCGCTAATCTTCCGGGGATGGTGCCCGGTACAAATCCTGGAGATTACATGCCCGACGATGCACTTTTTGATACAATGGAGGTGGACACATTCAAATACCGACACGGGAAGCCTCTTGTCAAACCTGGTCATCCTCTAACAACGATGATGCGAAGATTCCATGATTGGTACATGGACATCTACACCAAGTCTGGGAAGGATACTTTGACGCTGAGAGTTAAAGAGGAGCACGACCTCGTTGGAATTAATCTGTTGTCTGTTCCATATGAGGAGTTCTTCCAGTTTTTCAATCAAAAGGCCCTCGACAAAGTAATCAAAAGTCCTAGGCCGAGAGAGGCTTAATTAGTTACCCTGATGATGGAGTCGAGCTCGGCTAATGTCGAGGCACCGCCAATGGCGGGCATGCAGTTGACGGAGGGGCCGCTTGCTGCAGAGGTGCCGGCCGGCGTACACCCGGGTGCATTAAGCTCCCGTACCGGCGTCGGAGACACCAATGCCGCCTCCGCCGGAGACACCAATGGCCCCGCCATCGCATTCTGCGAGTTGCTGGCTGTGAAGCTAGGAATCAGGGGCGGCCCCTGTTGGCCGCCCGCAATCCACGCACTCAACCCCTCGATCAAGGTAGGCACAATGGCGGTGATCGTCGCTCCGAGTTGTTGTTGCACTTGCTCTTGGACAATCTCCGGAATCCGCGCCACCTGTGCCTTGAGTTCTTGAACCTCGCGCGCCTGGCTTTCCAAGCTAGTCTTTTTCTCCTTTCGCCCACCATTGTTATAGTATGATGACCATTTTGTCGACAAGCCTTTGCCGGCCACACGACCAGCTGACGTCGGCTTACTGAGCTTATCCTTGTTCTTCATTACATTCAACGCCCTATTTAGAGTGGTGTCCCAAGGGTTGCTCTTAGTCGACCCCGCGCTACTGCTTTCAGTCGCCTGCGGAAGGAATGTGAACCATTTAGAAATTTGGCTTCATTAATTAGAATGCAACCATATGGAGCTAATTACGCGGGGGTGTATTCCTTACCAGAACAAGCTCAAGCGCCCTGGTCTTCGGATCCGTGGTAAGCTCCTTTGTTTTCGGGTCCTTCTTGTACCGGGCCCTAACAAAGTTCCTGGTCTGCTTGTCACCGTATTTATCGAAGAGGGGCGGTAGGCCTTGCTCGGCACGTTCCGCCTCCTCCTTGTCCCATATAGGCTCCGCCACTCTGTAACCGCCAGGACCGAGTGTGTGTTCCCCTAAGTTCAGCTCCCGCATTTCTTTCCCCCACTGACTTGATTGGGAGTTTGCGGTGCTCGAGCAATTGATCTTGAAGTCGTTGTAGTCATCTTCGGTGATCGAAGGATTTTTCTCCTTGATCTTCTCATAACTCTCACCTTTCTCGATCATTCTCTTCACATTGCTTTTCCAAGTAGACAGGGCCTTGCTCATCTTCGTGAGGGCAGCATTGTTCACTTTATTCCCTTTGAGGCTTGTGTTTTCAAATTCAGCGGGGAACTTGTATCGTTCGTGCAGCTTCGTCAAGAGGAGGTTGCGCAAATTCCCTCGGTCAGGATGCCTTAGGTTCTCGGTGTTGATCGAGACGGTGCTCCAGAGAATGCACCCGAGCTGAAGCGAGTACCCCTTGAATATTCGTTCGGGCGCCGTTGGATTCCCATCGGAGTCCACTTCAGTAACTTCCTCCTTGAGGGTGCGGAGCACGGTCGGGCGCCGGTCCTTCCGTTGCCTCTTCGGTTGGCTGCCATCTATGCGTGCGCCGCCATCATCAGTGGTGGCATCCTCGGCGGCACCATCAGTGGTGGCATCAGTGGGGTCATCCTCGGCGGTACCATCAGTTGTCTTAGTACCGGTGGGGAAGGCGGTGTCCTCATACAAGTGAGGTTGTTCCTCCATCTCCTGGGACAGCTCCCAGAATGCCTTGCCGCCCGAACCCCCAGCCTCATCGTTGTTGGCCATGTTTCTCTCTAAATAGGAACAAAGTTTGGTCAAAAAGTTGGTTATTGTCAAGGAACAAGATCATGGTCTCATCATTTAGGGTTTGTCGACACCGAGGCATCCTAAAAGCTAAGCTTTTATCATTGAGGGTTTTTCGACGCCGAGGCACCCTAAAAGCCTAAGCTTTCATCATTAGTCACAAGTACCCCGGCCCATGCATTAGTCACTAGTACCCCATATGTCCTATTTTTAGCAAAGTCATGCTAAAATTCACGGAAAATTTCAGCATGACCTTTGCTGAAAATAGGACATATGGAGTACCCGAATTTGCTGGAACGGAAGTTAATCGACATTCCAGCAAACTCAAGTGCCTCTCGGGTGGACAAGGCAAAAAAGGCCTCCATCACAACATGGAAAATACATTGGCATGTGAAGAGATGAAACAATATATGCATCTCCAAGCAGTATCATTCAACATTTTGGACAAACCACTACAAGCAATACTGGATCAGATACAAGAAGAATGTGAGAAAATGCAGACAAATACTAACAGATTGAGGTGTTTAACTTGTGGTGCTCTCTGTGCTATTAACATTTCAAGTCAAAACCTTTTCTGGTTAGTAAGTGTTTCTTGAGCATATGTATGTAGTAAGTGTTTCTGCTCTCAGTGTTTAAGAACACATATTTTAGCTACCTAGTACCAGTGCTATTACCCAGCAGTTAATTAGCTTTTGCTTTTGCTTTTCAGTGCCAAATTCTAGCTAGTACCAGCAAATTAACATCTAGCAGCAATCATTTTCAAATATATATATACACTGGACATTTTAATATTAACCTAAGGAAAAATGAATAGTTAGGTTAATTACCCACTGTTAGTTATTCTGTCTGATGCTTTGTTCTACACTTTGATGCAAATTAGTATATAGAAGAAGCTATTTACTAGCAGTACCATATATAAAAGACATTCAGTCTGTTGCTATTTACTAGCAGTACTAGCAGTTTTTTTTCTTCTTCAATAACTGTATTGTCCATTAGACTGTATTGGCCATATATAAAAGACATTCAGTCTGATGCTATTTACTAGCAGTAGTAGCAGTGTTTTTTCTTCTTCATTAACTGTACTAGCAGTTTTTTTTCTTCTTCATTAACTATATTAGCTATTTACTAGCAGTACTAGCACTTGGATCATATGCTCACGCTACATTGATACATCATCATGTTGGGTAATATTAAACCCAAGCAACTTTATAATCAACCCAAGATACATCAACTACTGCACTGTCCTGCCTAATAAAAACAGTCATGCCAGCATATAGTATATAAATCTGAATTTGTGTTTACAAGAAGAGTGCCCATTGCAATGTAAACCTGAGAACACAACTCACCTCAAGTGCAGGATATAGCAGACACCTACTTCTTCAGTCAAGTGCAGTAAAAGACCGTTTGCAGAACCTGTTTAGTCAGAGTTGAACATTAGAATCCATACTATGCTCTACTATGCTTGTAAAGGAACACCTGCTAGCTAGCTGTTGTCGAGTTGCCAGCATTCGTCGTCAGTGAAAAAAAAATGAAGAAGAAAAAAGGCATGCATGCACTGGTTTGCCAAAACAGAGCACTTTAGTCCTCTGTTTTTGCTAACTGCTACACATACCCCCAAGTGAACCACCACAACATCTAAAAGCTAACAATTGTTTTTGCTTATATAATCAGACTTTTTGTGCTAAAAAACCCATAGAACAACTGCTCCAAATTTCTAAATAAACTCCCATTTCATTTTATTCAATAATGAACTGTACTCTTTATGGGTTTTTTAGTTAAATGCAGAAAGTCCAAAGTTAATTCCGCCGGGCTTTTCTATGTTTTTTATACATAACTGCTAAAACCCTAGGAGTTAACCGAGCCACCAACAGAATGTGGACTTAAAAAGAGAGAGTCACAGACAGTGACATGATACATTTTCATAAAATTAGCTAGTTTTACTTATGGTGCACAAAGGAACAAGTACTGCAGTGCACTTAGAAAAAATGAAGGAACTTCTCTCTACCACACGTAATCTGATTCTTTCACATTGCTTGTCTTTTCCTTTTTTTACTCAATAACGGTAAGCACTAATACTCTTAACTGCACTATAGAAACTGAACCAAATGAACTCCATAGATTCTGCACTTGCAATGCAGATTCTGTAAATTGTGAACCACACAGCCACTGCACTGCCATTACAAAATAACATGAGGTGGAGATTCTGTGTCGCGGTCGTGAACCAAACTGCATCGCCATTACCAAATGAAATAACAAAGCAGAGTAGAGCTTGCGGCAACCTGAACCAATCTGAATTCTGAAACACTCTAGCAACAGAGTAGAGCAGACAATATTCAGTAGCATTTGAATTTGCGGGTCCAAACAATACAGAGTGATATGGTATGGTTGTTCATGGCGGCCATGGATCCAGATGCTAACTCTTCCTTTTTTTTGGTTTCTGAAGCTAAGAAGGGGATGCAGGGGGAAGAGGACCATGCTCAGATCACATACACAATTCACCACATCAGGGGGAAGAGGACGAGGAAGGAGGCTCACGGTCGTAGTTGAGCGTCGCGCACGACCGGCTGCACGGCGGCGGCTTTGATGCGCCCGCGGAGCACCCGGCGAGCAGGAGGAGCACGACGACCAGGCGCGGTTGGTGGTGGTGGTGGAGATTGCTGGACGGGCCATGCCTGTCAGCCACTCTCGATGGAGGCGGCGTCGGGGCGTCGAGGCGGCGTCGGGGCGTCGAGGCGGCGTCGGGGCGTCGAGGCGTCGAGGCGGCATCGGGGCGGCGTCGAGGCAGCGGGGCAGCGGCGTTGGGAGAGGAGAGGGGAAGGGGATCGAGGGCGAGGGCGAGGGAGAGAGAGGGGATAGGTTTGGGCCGAGGAGGAAATATGGATGGGGGCGGCACAATACTAATGGAGCACCACCCCTCGGTGCGCCATAAGTACATCCATACTAATGGCGCACCTCACCCTGGTGCGCCATTAGTATTTTTTTTGATTTCTGCTCGAGCCAACAGGTTATCTTCCACCTGACCTGATCCACATCAAGTTCCCTCTACTAGCTCGACTGGTCAGCAGCCAGTTCTCACACCAGGAGGTCCTGGGTTCGATTCCCAGGCTCCACAATTTTTTTATGCATTTAAAATGCTGTTTGATACTTATTTGTGTTTAAATATGTTCAAGCTTGTTTAAATCATAACAGTAATATTTTTTATAAGACAGTAATAATTTTTTTAAAAATATCATCAAACAGTAATGCCGGTGGAGCGGGGGAGGGCGCGGGGGGTCGGCGGCGGCGGTTGAGTAGGGGAGGGGTGCGGGGGGGGGCGGCGGCGGCGGCGGTTGAGTAGGGGAATCGAGGGTGCGGGGGGGCGGCGGCGGCGGCCGATGGACCGGGTGGTGCTCGGCGGCGAGGGGGACTGGATCTGGCGAGGTGGGATAGCGATCGAGATGGAGGGGGTCAAGATCGAGTGTCCATGAAATTTAAAAATATTCATGATAGTTCAAAAAGTGCCCATGAAATACAGAGAAATGAAGGCTACGATTTAAATACAATCGATCTTAGCTAGCTATCTGTTCACAATCTTCTTGCCCTTCTTTTTCGCAAATGGAGTTCTTCTGTGGAACGGACGTCCTTTAGCTAGGGTGGTCCTGCTTCTTCTTGTGGTGTATGCTGCTACTTCATCATCGTCGTCATGTTCGATCCTCGGGTCGCCGTACTTGTCGAAGTCTTGCTCATTGGCTACTCCATCCATTCCGATGATCTTCCTTTTGCCTCTCCTCACGACAACACGACTGGGCTTTGACGGGTCGGTAATGAAGAAGCATTGGTCAACTTGGGAAGCCAGTACCCATGGCTCATTTTTCGCGGTGACGTTTGCGCCCGCGGTCTTGGATTTGGCTTCGGGTATAACCATGGTGGTAAAATACCGGTCTTCTTTTAGGACGCTCTTCGCCCATCTGACACGGAACATTGGGACCTTCTCTCTAGCGTAGCTCAGCTCCCAGATCTCCTCGATCCTTCCGTAGTATATGTCCTTGTCATTACCGGTGTAGGATTCCATCGTTACCCCGGAGTTCTGATAACCATCGCTCTTCATGTCCTTGGCCTCGGTGTAGAATGTGTAGCCGTTGATATCGTACGCCTCATAGGTCATCAGGTTGTGCTCGGCGCCCTGTGACAAGGCGAATATGAGTTGTTCTTCCGCGGAAGAATCCTCATGTAAAGGGTACGACAGAAGCTTCTGCTTGAACCAACGCGTGAAACATGAGTTGTGCTCTTTGATTATATCTCCGTCTATCCTCTGTTGGCCTCGGTCATTGTACGTCTTCTTAATAAAGGTTTTGTGCTCTACCACCCAAGGATCGACCACGTCTATGTGTTGTAGCGCGACTAGGTTTGCTCTTTCAAAGTCGGCAAGTCGACCCTCTAAGTCGACATGCATTTCGCAGCGACCCTCACGGTGACCCCATCCAGCGAGCCTGCCGAGGTGCCTGTTGAGGGGCAGACCAACGGGGTTCTTGATGCCTAGATAATTCGTGCAGTAGGAGATGCACTCTTCGGTCAGAAAGCCCCTGGCTATACTTCCCTCTTGACGTGACATGTTGCGAACGTATCCTTTGATGACACCATTCATCCTTTCGAACGGCATCATGCTGTGCAGGAACGTCGGCCCGAGTTGGATGATATCCTCCACTATATGGACCAGCAGATGCACCATAACGTCGAAGAATGCGGGCGGAAAGTACATCTCAAGCTCGCATAGTATCACCACGATCTCTTCCTGTAGCCTTCTGTGTTGCCTCACGCCAATCGACTTCCGAGAGATGACGACGAAAAAGTTGCATAGGCCAAATAGCGTTTCACGGACGTGTGCGTCCATGATCCCACGGATTGCAACTGGAAGTATCTGCGTCATCAGCACGTGACAGTCGTGAGACTTCATCCCACTGAACTTCTGCTTCGCTGGGTCTAGGTATCTGCTTATCTTCCCCGCGTAACCGTAAGGAAGTTTTACTCCTAGGAGGCAGGTGAAAAACTGCTCGATCTCCTCCTGACTTAGAGTGAAGCACGCGGGAGGGTAGTCATTTCCGGTCTTCTTGGCCTTTTTGCCTTTGCGACGACTTACTGTGTCTTGCTTCGCCTCATCATCATCATCATCATTAGCGTGAAGCTCCTGCCTGATGCCCATTGATTTCAAGTCTACCCTTGCTTTCGGCCCATCTTTGGTCCTCTCTGGCATGTTGAGCAGGGTACCAAGCAGACTCTCGCACACGTTCTTCGTGATATGCATGACATCAAGGCTGTGAGGCACACGGTGGATCTTCCAGTACGGCAAGTCCCAGAAAACAGACCTCGTTTTCCATACCTTCAGCAGCAGCTCTGGCGCCTTTCGCTTCTTTCCCGTCTCTGGCGCCTTTTGCTTCTTTCCCGGCAATGGGCAGTCTTTCCAATTTTTCAACAGCTTGTCTATTTCCTCGCCGATCCTCGTACACGGGCGTTTTCGGGGTTCGGTTTCACCATCGAACAGATCCTTGTGTTTCCTCCACGGGTCATCGTCGCGAAGCCACCTTCGATGTCCCATGAACACGGTTTTCGAAGACCCGGGATCTCTATCTAGCTGGCGATACATTGTGTCATCCATGCACCTTACGCATCTAGAAAATCCGTGGACTACCTGCCGCGCGAGATATCCGTAACCGAGATAGTCGTGCACCATCGTGAGCAGTGCGGCTCTCATAGGGAAATATTCTTTCTCTGCGGCGTCCCACATATTGGCTGGCATTTTCCACAACGTGTCAAGCTCCTCTTTCAGCAGCCCCAGATACAGATTGATGTTGTTCCCTGGTTGTTTCGGTCCTTCAATTAGCATACTCATGTGAATGTACTTCCTCTTCATGCACAACCAGGGGGGAAGGTTGTACATCCACACAAACACAGGCCAGGTGCTATGTGTGCTTCTCTAGCTGCCAAACGGATTGACTCCATCGATGCTCGCGCCCAGCACGATGTTCCTTGGATCGTTCCCAAATTCTAGGTCTTCGAAGTTCAACGCTTGCCACTGGCTCGCATCCTTAGGGTGACTCAGCATCTTGTCTTTTTTATCTATCTCCGGATCATTTGCGTCATCTTCTTGCTTCTTCTCCTCCCTATTCGCGTGCCAACGCAGGAGCTTTGCTACCTTAGGGTCCGCGAAATACCGCTGCAGACGAGGAGTGATCGAAAAGTACCACACCACTTTTCGAGGAGATTTCTTCCTCTTCTTGTATCGAGTGATGCCGCACACCGGACATATGGTAGACTCCGCGTGCTCGTCCCGATAAATGATGCAATTGTTCATGCACACATGGTATTTCACGTGCGGTAAATCCAGAGGACACACGATTTTCTTCGCCTCCTCCAAACTGGTCGGGCACTTGTTCCCCTTGGGAAGACGTTCATGCCAGAATGACATGTTCTCGTCGAAGCATGCGTCGATCATTTTGTGTTTTACCTTCATCTCTAGAGCCATGAGCGTTACTTTCAGGCGGGTATCCTCGGGCCTGCATCCTTCATACAATGGAGTAACCGCGTCTAACTCAAGTTGATCCATCTTGGCTTTCTCGCGGGCAGCAGCTCTTGCGTTATCCGTCTGCTAGAGAAGCAGCTCTTGAATATGAGGGTCCTGCACCCAGCCCATCGATGGTCCAGCGTCGTCTGCTCCGCCGGCATCATCATCTTCATGATCATGCCTGTCGTCTGCTCCGGCATCTTCCTCATCATCATGTCCTGCATCTTCTACATGATGACTGTATACAGCATCACCGTCGTGATCATCTCCTGGGGATTCTTCGTCTTCTTGCCCGCCCGAGCCGCGGTGGTTGTCTTGCTGCCCTTCCTCATTTCTTGCCCGGCCCCCATGGACGACTTCGTAGTCATCTTCATCACCTTGCCACCGATAGCCATCCATGAAACCACGCAAGAGCAGGTTGTCCCGCACCTGCCCGGAATCCGCGTCCGCAATAAGGCTCTTCAGCTTGCATCTTCGACACGGACATCTTATCTCCGTCTCATTCTTTTGAAGCATCTAGGCCTTCGCGGACCTCAAAAACCTATTCATGATGCCTTCGGTCATCGTGCGGACCATGGTCGCCTGCGGGGTAGAGCAAAACGATATTTTAGAACCAAGAAAAATTTGGCATGACTTTCCCTAAAAATAGGACCAAAAAGAATGCTTAATGCCAAAATTCTCGCCGAAACGGAAATGAATCAACATTCCGGCAAAATATTGGCAACTATCGCATTTCAAATACCGGTACACCTCCAAACACAAACACATATGCAACACCACAAACATATGCAACACCACGAACATACATAGATCTAGCTAGGCCATAAAAAGTGCATGTGCACATTGTTGTAGGGAGAACAACATAAATATAGCTTCCCCCCTTACTTACCTATCAAAACAAGGTAATTTAACCACTTAATTTGAATGAATCTATGGTGGAAATGAGGTGAAAAAGAGGAGGCACCCGAGACAAGGAGGAGGTGGAGAGAATGAAGTGGGGAGAAAGTGAGTGTGGGTAGGAGAGGTTGTCCAAAATATCTTGTTGCTGCCCACTTACTAATGGCGCACCAACTCTAAATGTGCCATTAGTAATCCAGGTTACTAATGGCGCACCTTCTGGTGGTGCGCCATTAGTAGTTTTGCAAAAAAAACATACTAATGGCGCACTGTTCCACAGTGCGCCATTACTAGTTTAAACTAGTAATGGCGCATGGTGGAACAGTGCGCCATTAGTAGTTTTGCAAAAAAAAGGAATAAAAAATATAATAAAAAAACAATATTAGTGGCGCACTTTCCGACAGGTGCGCCATTACTAGTTACAACTAGTAATGGCCCACTGAGTTTGGATGCGCCATTAGTATGTTTGGACAGGCGCACTAGTTCAAAAAAAATTGATACTAATGGCGCACTTTGGGCCAGGTGCGCCATTAGTAGTTTCAACTCTAATGGCGTATCAGAAGGTGGTGCGCCATTAGTATATACTAATGGCGCACCGCTTGTCTGGTGCGCCATTAGTGTCAATCCCATCTATAGCCCTTTTTCTAGTAGTGAGTCGTACGTCTTCACGATCCAACCGATCAAGTACTGAACGTACGGCACCTCCGAGTTCAGCACACGTTCAGCCCGATGATGTCCCTCGAACACTGATCCAGCCGAGTGTTGAGGGAGAGTTTTGTCAGCACGACGGCGTGGTGACGATGATGATGTTCTACCGATGCAGGGCTTCGCCTAAGCACCACTATAGTTTTATCGAGGTGGACTATGGTGGAGGGGGGCACCGCACATGGCTAAAAGATCAAACGATCAATTGTTGTGTCTCCAGGGTGCCCCCCTGCCCCCGTATATAAAGGAGCAAGGGGGTGCGGCCGTCCAAGGGGAGAGGCGCGCCGGGAGGAGTCCTACTCCCACCGGGAGTAGGACCCCCCCTTTCCTAGTTGGATTAGAACTTGGGAGGGGGAAAGAGGAGGGAGAGAGGAAGGAAGGGGGGCGCCCCCTCTCCTTGTCCTATTCGGACTAGGGTGGAGTGGCGCGCAGCCCAGCCCTGGCCGACTCTCCTCTTCTCCGTAAAGGCCCACTAAGGCCCATTAACCTCCTAGGGGGGTCCGGTAACCTCCCGGTACTCTGGTAAAATCCCGATTTCACCAGGAACACTTCCGATATCCAAACATAGGCTTCCAATATATCAATCTTCATGTCTCGACCATTTCGAGACTCCTCGTCATGTCCGTGATCACATCCGGGACTCTGAACAACCTTTGGTACATCAAAACATATAAACTCATAATATAATTGCCATCGTAACGTTAAGCGTGTGGACCCTACGGGTTCGAGAACTATGTAGACATGATCGAGACACGTCTCTGGTCAATAACCAATAGCGGAACCTAGATGCTCATATTGGTTCCCACATATTCTACGAAGATCTTTTTCGGCCAGACCGCATAACAACATACGTTGTTCCCTTTGTCATCGGTATGTTACTTACCTGAGATTCGATCGTCAGTATCTCAATACCTAGTTCAATCTCGTTTCGGCAAGTCTCTTTACTCGTTTCGTAATACATCATCCCGCAACTAACTCATTAGTTGCAATGCTTGCAAGGCTTAAGTGATGTGTATTACCGAGAGGGCCCAGAGATACCTCTCCGACAATCGGAGTGACAAATCCTAATCTCGAAATACACCAACCCAACATGTACCTTCGGAGACACCTGTAGAGCACCTTTATAATCACCCAGTTACGTTGTGATGTTTGGTAGCACACAAAGTGTTCCTCCGGTAAACGGGAGTTGCATAATCTCATAGTCAGAGGAACATGTATAAGTCATGAAGAAAGCAACAACAACATACTAAACGATCGTGTGCTAAGCTAACGGAATGGGTCATGTCAATCACATCATTCTACTAATGATGTGATCCCGTTAATCAAATGACAACTCATGTTTATGGCTAGGAAACATAACCATCTTTGATTAATGAGCTAGTCAAGTAGAGGCACACTAGTGACAATATGTTTGTCTATGTATTCACACATGTATTATGTTTCCGGTTAATACAATTCTAGCATGAATAATAAACATTTATCATGATATAAGGAAATAAATAATAACTTTATTATTGCTTCTAGGGCATATTTCCTTCAGTCTCCCACTTGTACTAGAGTCAATAATCTAGATTACACAGTAATGATTCTAACACCCATGGAGCCTTGGTGTTGATCATGTTTTGCTCGTGGAAGAGGCTTAGTCAATGGGTCTGCAACATTCAGGTTCGTATGTATCTTGCAAATTTCTATGTCTCCCACCTGGACTAGATCCCGGAAGGAATTGAAGCGTCTCTTTATGTCCTTGGTTCTCTTGTGAAATCTGGATTCCTTCGCCAAGGCAATTGCACCAGTATTGTCACAAAACAAATTCATTGGACCCGATGCACTAGGTATGACACCTAGATCGGATATGAACTCCTTCATCCAGACTCCTTCATTTGCTGCTTCCGAAGCAGCTATGTACTCCGCTTCACATGTAGATCCCGCCACGACGCTTTGTTTAACACTGCACCAACTGACAGCTCCACCATTCAATGTAAACACGTATCCAGTTTGCGATTTAGAATCATCC
Organism: Triticum aestivum; assembly: GCF_018294505.1. Classification (NCBI taxonomy): domain Eukaryota; kingdom Viridiplantae; phylum Streptophyta; class Magnoliopsida; order Poales; family Poaceae; genus Triticum; species Triticum aestivum. Next base: position 675,367,783 of record NC_057807.1, on the reverse strand, counting down.
GGATCAGTGTCAAACCTTGCGTCAACGTAACCATTTACGATGAGCTCTTTGTCACCTCCATAAACGAGAAACATATCCTTAGTCCTTTTTAGGTATTTCAGGATGTTCTTGACCATTGTCCAGTGATCCACTCCTGGATTACTTTGGTACCTCCCTGCTAGACTTATAGAAAGGCACACATCAGGTCTGGTACACAGCATTGCATACATGATAGAGCCTATGGCTGAAGCATAGGGAACATCTTTCATCTTCTCACTATCTTCTGCGGTGGTCGGGCATTGAGTTTTACTCAACTTCACACCTTGTAACACAGGCAAGAACCCTTTCTTTGCATGATCCATTTTGAACTTCTTCAAAACTTTGTCAAGGTATGTGCTTTGTGAAAGTCCAATTAAGCGTCTTGATCTATCTCTATAGATCTTGATGCCCAATATGTAAGCAGCTTCACCGAGGTCTTTCATTGAAAAACTCTTATTCAAGTATCTCTTTATGCTATCCAAAAATTCTATATCATTTCCAATCAGCAATATGCCATCCACATATAATATCAGAAATGCTACAGAGCTCCCACTCACTTTCTTGTAAATACAGGCCTCTCCAAAAGTCTGTACAAAACCAAATGCTTTGATCACACTATCAAAGTGTTTATTCCAACTCCGAGAGGCTTGCACCAGTCCATAAATGGATCGCTGGAGCTTGCATACTTTGTTAGCTCCCTTTGGATTGAGAAAACCTTCCGGTTGTATCATATACAACTCTTCTTCTAGAAATCCATTCAGGAATGCAGTTTTGACATCCATTTGCCAAATTTCATAATCATAAAATGCGGCAATTGCTAACATGATCCGGACAGACTTAAGCATCGCTACAGGTGAGAAGGTCTCATCGTACTCAATCCCTTGAACTTGTCGAAAACCTTTCGCAACAAGTCAAGCTTTGTAGACAGTAACATTACCGTCAGCGTCAGTCTTCTTCTTGAAGATCCATTTATTCTCAATTGCTTGCCGATGATCGGGCAAGTCAACCAAAGTCCATACTTTGTTCTCATACATGGATCACATCTCAGATTTCATGGCCTCAAGCCATTTTGCGGAATCTGGGCTCACCATCGCTTCTTCATAGTTCGTAGGTTCATCATGATCCAGTAGCATGACCTCCAAAACAGGATTACCGTACCACTCTGGTGCGGATCGTATTCTGTTTGACCTACGAGGTTCAGTAACAACTTGATCTGAAGTTCCATCATCATCATCATTAACTTCCTCACTAGTTGGTGTAGATGTCACAGGAACCGGTTTCTGTGATGAACTACTTTCCAATAAGGGAGTAGGTACAGTTACCTCATCAAGTTCTACTTTCCTCCCACTCACTTCTTTGGAGAGAAACTCCTTCCCTAGAAAAACTCCGAATTTAGCAACAAAAGTCTTTCCTTCGTATTTGTGATAGAAGGTGTACCCAACAGTCTCCTTTGGGTATCCTTTGAAGACACATTTCTCCAATTTGGGTTCGAGCTTATCAGGTTGAAGTTGTTTCACATAAGCATCACAGCCCCAAACTTTAAGAAACGACAACTTTGGTTTCTTGCCAAACCATAGTTCATAAGGCGTCATCTCAACGGATTTTGATGGTCTCCTATTTAACGTGAATGTAGCCGTCTCTAAAGCATAACCCCAAAATGATAGCGGTAAATCGGTAAGAGACATCATAGATCGCACCATATCAAGTAAAGTATGATTACGACATTCGGACACACCATTACATTGTGGTGTTCCGGGTGGCGTGAGTTGCGAAACTATTCCGCATTGTTTCAAATGTAGACCAAACTCGTAACTCAAATATTCTCCTCCACAATCAGATCATAGAAACCTTATTTTCTTGTTACGATGATTTTCAACTTCACTCTGAAATTCTTTGAACTTTTCAAAAGGTTCAGACTTATGTTTCATTAAGTAGATATACCCATATCTGCTTAAATAATCTGTGAAGGTGAGAAAATAACGATATCCGCCACGAGCCTCAACATTCATCGGACCACATACATCTGTATGTATGATTTCCAACAAATCAGTTGCTCTCTCCATAGTTCCGTAGAACGGCATTTTAGTCATCTTGCCCACGAGGCACGGTTCGCAAGTACCAAGTTTTTCATAATCAAGTGGTTCCAAAAGTCCATCAGTATGGAGTTTCTTCATGCGCTTTACACCGATATGACCTAAACGGCAGTGCCACAAATAAGTTGCACTATCATTATCAAATCTACATCTTTTGGCTTCAACATTATGAATATGTGTATCACTACTATCGAGATTCCATAAAAATAGACCACTCTTCAAGGGTGCATGACCATAAAAGATATTACTCATATAAATAGAACAACCATTATTCTCTGATTTAAATGAATAACCATCTCGCATCAAACAAGATCCAGATATAATGTTCATGCTCAACGCTGGCACCAAATAACAATTATTTAGGTCTAAAACTAATCCCGAAGGTAGATGTAGAGGTAGCGTGCCGACCAGATCACATCAACTTTGGAACCATTTCCTACGCGCATCGTCACCTCGTCCTTAGCCAATCTTCGCTTAATCCGTAGCCCGTGTTTCGAGTTACAAATATTAGCAACAGAACCAGTATCAAATACCCAGGTGCTACTGCGAGCATTAGTAAGGTACACATCAATAACATGTATATCACATATACCTTTGTTCACCTTGCCATCCTTCTTATCCGCCAAATACTTGGGGCAGTTCTGATTCCAGTGACCAGTCTGCTTGTAGTAGAAGCACTCAGTCTCAAGCTTAGGTCCAGACTTGGGTTTCTTCTCCTGAGCAGCAACTTGCTTGTTGTTCTTCTTTAAGTTCCCCTTCTTCTTCCCTTTGCCCTTTTTCTTGAAACTGGTGGTCTTATTGACCATCAACACTTGATGTTCCTTCTTGATTTCTACCTTCGCAACTTTTAGCATTGCGAAGAGCTCGGGAATCGTCTTATCCATCCCTTGCATGTTATAGTTCATCACGAAGCTCTTGTAGCTTGGTGGTAGTGATTGGAGAATTCTGTCAATGACGCTATCATCCAGAAGATTAACTCCCAGTTGAATCAAGTGATTATTATACCCAGACATCTTGAGTATATGCTCACTAACAAAACTATTCTCCTCCATCTTGCAGCTGTAGAACTTATTGGAGACTTCATATCTCTCAATCTGGGTATTTGCTTGAAATATTAACTTCAACTCCTGGAACATCTCATATGCTCCATGACGTTCAAAACATCGTTAAAGTCCCGGTTCTAAGCCGTAAATCATGGCACACTAAACTATCGAGTAGTCATCAGCTTTGCTCTGCCAGACGTTCACAACATCTGGTGTTGCTCCTGCAACAGGTCTGGCACCCAGCGGTGCTTCCAGGACGTAATTCTTCTGTGCAGCAATGAGGATAATCCTCAAGTTACGGACCCAGTCCGTGTAATTGCTACCATCATCTTTCAACTTTGCTTTCTCAAGGAATGCATTAAAATTCAATGGAACAACAGCACAGGCGATCTATCTACAATCAACATAGACAAGCAAGACACTATCAGGTACTAAGTTCATGATGAATTTAAGTTCAATTAATCATATTACTTAAGAACTCACACTTAGATAGACATCCCTCTAATCCTCTAAGTGATCACGTGACCCAAATCAACTAAACCATGTCCGATCATCACGTGAGATAGAGTAGTTTCAATGGTGAACATCACTATGTTGATCATATCCACTATATGATTCACGCTCGACCTTTCGGTCTCCGTGTTCCGAGGCCATATTTGTTATATGCTAGGCTCGTCAAGTTTAACCTGAGTATACCGCGTGTGCAACTGTTTTGCACCCGTTGTATTTGAACGTAGAGCCTATCACACCCGATCATCACGTGGTGTCTCAGCACGAAGAACTTTCACAACGGTGCATACTCAGGGAGGACACTTATGCTTTGATAATTTAGTGAGGGATCATCTTATAATGCTACCGTCAATCAAAGCAAGATAAGATGCATAAAAGATAAACATCACATGCAATCAATATAAGTGATATGATATGGCCATCATCATCTTGTGCTTGTGATCTCCATCTTCGGAGCACCGTCATGATCACCATCGTCACCGGCACGACACCATGATCTCCATCATAGCATCGTTGTCGTCTCGCCAATCTTATGCTTCTATGACTATCGCTACTGCTTAGTGATAAAGTAAAGCATTACAGGGCGATTGCATTGCATACAATAAAGCGACAACCATATGGCTCCTGCCAATTGCCGATAACTCGGTTACAAAACATGATCATCTCATACAATAAAATTTAGCATCATATCTTGACCATATCACATCACAGCATGCCCTACAAAAACAAGTTAGACGTCCTCTACTTTGTTGTTGCAAATTTTACATGGCTGCTACGGGCTGAGCAAGAACCGTTCTTACCTACGCATCAAAACCACAATGATAGTTTGTCAAGTTGGTGCTGTTTTAACCTTCGCAAGGACCGGGCGTAGCCATAGTTGGTTCAACTAAAGTGAGAGAGACAGACACCCGCCGGTCACCTTTAAGAAACTAGTGCTCGTGGAGGTGAAACCAGTCTCGCGTAAGCGTACGCATAATGTCGGTCAGGGCCGCTTCATCTCACAATACCGCTGAACCAAAGTATGACATGCTGGTAAGCAGTATGACTTATATTGCCCACAACTCACTTGTGTTCTACTCGTGCATATGACATTAACGCATAAAACCTGGCTCGGATGCCACTGTTGGGGAACGTAATAATTTCAAAAAAAAATCTATGCACACACAAGATCATGGTGATGCATAGCAACGAGAGGGGAGAGTGTTGTCTACATACCCTTGTAGACCGTAAGCGGAAGCGTTAGCACAACGCGGTTGATGTAGTCGTCCGTCTTCACGATCCGACCGATCAAGTACCGAACGTACGGCACCTCCGAGTTCAGCACACGTTCAGCCCGATGACGTCCCTTGAACTCCGATCCAGCAGAGTGTTGAGGGAGAGTTTCGTCAGCACGACGGCGTGGTGACGATGGTGATGTTCTACCGACACAGGGCTTCACCTAAGCACCGCTACAGCATTATCGAGGTGGACTATGGTGGAGGGGGGCACCGCACATGGCTAAAACATCAAACGATCAATTATTGTGTCTCTAGGGTGCCCTCGCTCGTGTATATAAAGGAGCAAGGGGGGGTGCGGCCGGCCAAGGGGAGAGGCGCGCCGGGAGGAGTCCTACTCCCACCGGGAGTAGGACTCCCCCCTTTCCTAGTTGGGTTAGGACTTGGGAGGGGTGAAAGAGGAGGGAGAGAGGAAGGAAGGGGGGGCGTGATGACCCACAAGTGTAGGGGATCTATCATAGTCCTTTCGATAAGTAAGAGTGTCGAACCCAACAAGGAGCATAAGGAAATGATAAGCGGTTTTCAGTAAGGTTTTCTCTGCAAGTACTGAAATCGTAGGTAATAGATAGTTTTGTGATAAGATAAATAGTAACGAGCAACCAGTAAATAAAGTAAATAAAGTGCAGCAAGGTGGCCCAATCCTTTATGTAGCAAAGGATAAGCCTGGACAATTTCTAATAATGAGGAAGGAGCTCCCGAGGACACATTGGGAATTATCGTCAAGCTAGTTTTCATCACGCTCAAATGATTCGCGTTCGGTACTTTGATAATTTGATATGTGGGTGGACCGAAGCTTGGGTACTTCCCTAACTTGGACAAGCATCCCACTTATGATTAACCCCTATTGCAAGTATCCGCAACTACAAAAATAAGTATTAAGGTAAACCTAACCACAACATTAGACATATGGATCCATATCAACCCCTAACGAAGCAACGCATAAACTAGGGTTTAAGCTTCTGTCACTCTAGCAACCCATCATCTACTTATTACTTCCCCATGCCTTCCTCTAGGCCCAAATAATGGTGAAGTGTCATGTAGTCGACGGTCACATAACACCACTAGAGGAAAAGACAACATACATCTCATCAAAATAACGAACGAATACCAAATTCACATGACTACTAATAGCAAGACTTCTCCCATGTCCTCAGGAACAAACGTAACTACTCACAAAGCATATTCATGTTCATAATCAGAGGGGTAATAATATGCATAAAGGATCTGAACATTGATCTTCCACCAAGTAAACCAATTAGTATGAACTACAAGGAGTAATCAACACTACTAGCAACCCACAGGTACCAATTTGTGGTTTTGATACAAGATTGGATATAAGAGATGAACTTGGGTTTGAGAGGAGATGGTGATGGTGAAGATGTTGATGGAGATTGACCCCCTCCCAATGAGAGGATCGTTGGTGATGACGTTGGTGATGATTTCCCCCGGCAGAATGGCTCCGCCAGAGCCCTAGATTGATTCCGCCAAGGTTCTTCCTCGTGGCGGCGAGTTTCGTCCCGTAAGCTTGCCCACGATTTTTTCCAGGGTAAAAGTGATGATATAGAAGAAGATGGACGCCGAAGGCCCACCAGGGGGCCTAGGAGATAGGGGGCGCGCCCCCCTGTCTCCCGGACAGGGTGTGGGCCCCCTGGCCTATTTTTTCGCTCATAAATTCTTATTAATTCCAAAATGTTGTTTCGTGGAGTTTCAGGACTTTTGGAGCTCTGCAGAATAGGTTTCCAACGTTTGCTCCTTTTCCAGCCAGAATTCCAGCTGCCGACATTCCCCCTCTTCATGGTAAACCTTGTAAAATAAGAGAGAATGGCCATAAGTATTGAGATATAATGTGTAATAACAGCCCATAATGCAATAAATATTGATATAAAAGCATGATGCAAAATGGACGTATCAACTCCCCCAAGCTTAGACCTCGCTTGTCCTCAAGCGGAAGCCGAAATTGAAAAATATGTCCACATGTTTAGAAATAGAGGTGTCGATAAAAATAATATATGGACATGAGGGCATCATGATCATTCTAATAACAGCAACATATATAGATTTTGTCATATGATTTCCTATGCTCAAGTAATAAGCAATTCACAATGTCAAGTATGGTTCAAAAACTTCATTGGGAACTAACAAACTATAATCTCAGTCATTGAAGCAATTGCAATTTATCGCAACATCAGAAAGAATCAATAATAGAGCTTTTCAGCAAGCTCACATACTCAACTATCTCGTAGTCTCCTACAATTGCTAACACTCACGCAGTACTTGTGGTTATAGAGTTTCAGCCGGACACTGAGAAAGATAGGGGCTTATTGTGTTGCCTCCTCACATATTCACCTTTAGGTGATGTCAACAATAATAGCCCATGCTAACTTACATCCAATTGGATATATATATCATGATCTTTCAAACACGAGGAGCTTGCCAAAGGATAAAATGAAAAAGGGAAAGGTGAGGATCACCTTGACTCAAGCATAAAGTAAAAACATAAAGTAAAAGATAGGCCCTTCGCAGAGGGAAGCAGAGGTTGTCATGCGCGTTTAGGGTTGATGCACAAAATCTTAATGCAAAAGAACGTCACTTTATATTGCCCCTTGTATGTGGACCTTTATTATGCAGTCCGTCGCTTTTATTACTTCCACAACAAGTTCGTACAAAGCTTATTTTCTCTGCACTAATAAGTCATACATATTTAGAGAGCAATTTTTATTGCTTGCACCGATGACAACTTACTTGAAGGATCTTACTCAATCCATAGGTAGGTATAGTGGACTCTCATGGCAAAACTGGGTTTAAGGATATTTGGAAGCACAAGTAGTATTTCTACTTGGTGCAAGGAATTTGGCTAGCATGAGGGGGAAAGGCAAGCTCAACATGTTTGGAAGGTCAATGACAATATACTTTAACTGAGATGTCGGAAAACATAAACCATTACGTTGTCTTCCTTGTCCAACATCAACTCTTTTAGCATGTCATACGTAATGAGTGCTTCACAATCATAAAAGGTGTCCAAGATAATATATTTATATGCGAACCCCTCTTTCCTTATCACTTCCTATTAATTGCAACGATGACCAAGGCTACGTTTATCAACTCTCAACAATTTTTATGCCTCATACTTTCTATATGTGAAGTTATTACTATCCATAAGATCAATATGAACTCTTTTATTCTTTCTACTTTCTCAAGATCATAGCACATAGCAAAGCCCTTGACTCAACACTAAACTTTATTATAGATAGCACACGGACTCGATTACATAAAGAGATCACAATGCAAAACTCAAAACTACTTGAAATCAAAACTTCAAACTACTAAATCAAGACACTACTAAAAGGATCGAACTAAATAAAGCGGTAAAGATAGGAGTGTGATGGTGATACGATACTGGGGTACCTCCCCCAAGCTTGGTAGTTGCCAAGGGGAGTGCCCATACCCATGTGATTATTTCTCCTTCTTCACGATCGGTGTTATGATCTTCTTGGCGATGATGCCCTTCAGGATGCAGTTCTCCTCCTCGAGCTTATTGACTTGTTGTTTGAGATCCATAATTTCTTTACGGAGCTTGCCCGTAACGGCCAACGCTCCTTTTACCCAAGGATGCTGCATAGCTTCTGGAGAACAAGTGAAACTCTTTTTCATATTTTCATAAGAAAGAAATCTAGAGTTGGAAGGGATGACCAAAGTTGGAATAGCCACGCTCGGTAGTTCCCCCATTATGAATTCTGCTCGGAGGCGAGAGGTGACTTCTTGATCTTCTTCCATGGCATCTATCCTTTTTAAATCATCCTCCGTTGATGGTCCAAAGTGGTAGGCGTCGTTATTCGCTCCTGGACCTGGCGTTTGGTGAGACACCCGGCTCTCCCCAACTGACTCCTGAGAAGACATCTTGCTTATTCTGCAATAGGAATAGCTCGAAACAAAAACAGATGATATTTGCATGATATGGTGGTCAAAACCTTCGGGAGTATATATAATGAACTTTTACCGACCAAAATACATAACATGCAAGAAAACGGAGTTCGGGAGGCACACGAGGTGCCCACGAGACAGGGGGCGCGCCCTACAGGGGGGGTGCCCTCCACTCTCGTGGGAGCCTCGTGTCCCTTTCGGACTACTTCTTTCTTCCTAAAATTCTTAAATAATCCAAAACTGATAAAAATTGCCATTGGAGTTGTTTTGGAGTCGGTTTACTTACCGTACCACATACCTATGCCTTTTCGGGGTCTGGAACATTCTGGAAAGTGTCCCTTATGTATTCCTCAGGGGTTACGGTTTCAATAATATTAGTTTCAACATTGATAGGATTACCTGAAACATAGTGTTTGATTCTTTGACCGTTTACCACCCTCGGATTCGTGCCTTTGAAGTTGTTGATTTTTATAGCACCAGAACGATAGACCTCCTCGATAACGTAGGGACCTTCCCATTTTGAGAGAAGTTTTCCTGCAAAAAATCTTAAACGGGAGTTGAATAATAACACATAATCTCCTACGTTAAACTCACGCTTTTGTATCCTCTTATCATGCCAGCGTTTGACTTTTTCTTTGAAAAGCTTGGCATTCTCATATGCTTGGGTTCTCCATTCATCAAGTGAGCTAATATCAAATAACCTCTTCTCACCGGCAAGTTTGAAGTCATAATTGAGCTCTTTGATAGCCCAATATGCCTTATGTTCAAGTTCAAGAGGTAAATGACACCCTTTTCCATAAACCATCTTATAAGGAGACATACCCATAGGATTTTTGTATGCAGTTCTATAGGCCCATAATGCATCATCAAGTTTTTTGGACCAATTCTTTCTAGATCTATTCACAGTCTTTTGCAAAATTAATTTGAGCTCTCTATTGCTCAACTCTACTTGACCACTAGACTGCGGATGATAAGGAGATGCTATTCTATGATTGACATCATACTTAGCAAGCATCTTACGGAAAGCACCATGAATAAAATGTGAACCACCATCAGTCATAAGATATCTAGGGACTCCAAACCTCGGAAAAATAACTTCTTTAAGCATTTTAATAGAAGTGTTATGATCAGCACTACTAGTTGGAATAGCTTCTACCCACTTAGTAACGTAATCAACAGCAACTAAAATATGTGTATAACCATTAGAGGCAGGAAAAGGTCCCATATAATCAAAGCCCCAAACATCAAACGGTTCAATAACAAGAGAATAATTCATAGGCATTTCTTGACGTCTACTAATGTTACCTATTCTTTGACATTCATCACAAGATAAGACAAACTTACGAGCATCTTTGAAGAGAGTAGGCCAATAAAAACCAGATTGTAGTACCTTGTGTGCAGTTCTATCTCCAGCGTGGTGTCCTCCATAAGATTCAGAGTGACACTTACGTAGAATCTGTTCCTGTTCATGCTCAGGCACACAACGTCTAATAACACCATCTACTCCTTCTTTATAAAGGTGTGGATCATCCCAGAAGTAATGTCTTAAATCATAAAAGAACTTTTTCTTTTGCTGGTATGTGAAACTAGGCGGTATAAATTTAGCAACAATGTAATTAGCATAATCAGCATACCAAGGAGCAGTACGAGAAGCATTGACGACCGCTAATTGTTCATCAGGAAAGCTATCATTAATAGGCAGTGGGTCATCAAGAACATTCTCTAACCTAGACAAGTTATCTGCAACGGGGTTCTCAGCTCCCTTTCTATCAATAATATGCAAGTCAAATTCTTGGAGCAAGAGAACCCATCTAATGAGTCTAGGCTTAGCATCTTTCTTTTCCATAAGATATTTAATAGCAGCATGATCAGTGTGAATAGTAACTTTGGAATCAACAATATAAGGTCTAAACTTATCACATGCAAACACAACTGCTAAGAACTCTTTTTCAGTAGTAGCATAATTTCTCTGGGCAGTATCAAGAGTCTTACTAGCATACTGGATAACATTCAATTTCTTATCAACTCTTTGCCCTAGAACAGCACCTACAGCATAATCACTAGCATCGCACATAATTTCAAAAGGTAAATTCCAATCAGGTGGCTGAACAATAGGTGCAGTGATCAAAGCTTTCTTAAGTGTTTCAAAAGCTTCTACACAATCATCATCAAAGACAAAAGGAATATCTTTTTGCAATAAATTAGTCAGAGGCCTAGAGATTTTAGAAAAGTCCTTAATGAACCTCCTATAAAAACCGGCATGACCAAGGAAACTTCTTATACCTTTTATGTCCTTGGGACATGGCATCTTTTCAATAGCATCAACTTTGGCTTTATCAACTTCAATACCTCTCTCGGAGATCTTGTGCCCCAAGACAATGCCTTCATTAACCATAAAGTGACACTTTTTCCCAATTCAGGACGAGACTAGTGTCTTCGCATCTCTGCAAAACTCGATCAAGGTTGCTCAAACAATCATCAAAGAGGATCCATAGACGGAGAAGTCATCCATGAATACCTCACAAATCTTTTCACAAAAATCAGAGAATATAGCCATCATGCATCTTTGAAAGGTAGCAGGTGCATTACATAAACCAAAAGGCATACGTCTATAAGCAAAAGTACCAAAAGGGCAAGTAAAAGTAGTTTTAGATTGATCCTTCGCTGACACAGGTATCTGAGAGAAACCAGAATAACCATCTAGAAAGCAAAAATGTGTGTGTTTGGATAGCCTTTCTAGCATTTGATCAATAAAAGGTAAAGGGTAATGATCTTTCTTAGTAGCTTTATTTAACTTACGGAAATCAATTACCATCCTATAACCTGTAATAATTCTTTGCGGGATCAATTCATCTTTATCATTAGGAACAACGGTAATACCTCCCTTTTTAGGGACACAATGGACAGGGCTTACCCATTCACTATCAGCAACGGGATAAATAATACCTGCCTCAAGGAGCTTTAGTATCTCCTTTCTTACCACTTCCTTCATCTTGGGATTTAATCGTCTTTGAGGATCTCTAACTGGTTTGGCATCTTTCTCCACTGAAATTTGTGTTGACATAATGTGGGACTAATGCCCTTAAGATCATCCAGAGTATATCCAATAGCTGCTCGGTGCTTCTTCAGAGTTTTCAATAATCTTTCTTCTTCTTTCTCTGAAAGGTTAGCACTAATAATAACAGGATATATTTCTTTTTCATCAAGATAAGCATACTTAAGATTATCAGGTAATGGTTTGAGTTCAAACACGGGATCACCCTTGGGTGGAGGGGGATCCCCAAGAATTTCAACGGGAAGGTTATGTTTCAGCATAGGTTCCTGTTTAAGGAACACTTCATCTATTTCTTCCCTTTCCTTCATAAACATATCGTTTTCATGGTCTAGCAAATATTGTTCTAACGGATCAGTTGGAGGAACAGCAATGGAAGCAAGACCAATAATCTCATCCTTACTAGGTGGTTCCCTTTCACGAGGTTGTCTACTAAACTTAGCAAAATTAAACTCATGAGACATACCATCTATGCCAACAGTGACAATATTCTTTTCACAATTAATCTTAGCACTAGCAGTATTCAAGAAGGGTCTACCAAAAATAATGGGACAAAATCATCTTGTGGGGAAGCAAGAACAAGAAAATCAGCAGGGTATTTAACCTTCCCACACAAAACTTCAACATCTCTAACAATCCCAATAGGTTTAATGGTATCCCTATTAGCAAGCTTAATAGTAACATCAATGTCTTCTAATTCAACGGGTGCAATGTCGTGCATAATTTCTTTATAAAGATCATAAGGTATCGCACTAGCACTAGCACCCATATCACATAAGCCATGATAACAATGATCTCCTATTTTAACAGAAATAACAGGCATGCCTACGACAGGTCTACGTGTCTTAGTATCAGGTCTAGCAATATTAGCAGTCTCACCCAAGAAAGAAATAACATGCCCATCTAAGTCCTCATCCAAGAGATCTTTAACCATAGCAATACTAGGTTCAACATTAATTTGCTCAGGAGGTGTATAAGTCCTAGTATTACTCTTACGAACAACAGTCGAAGCTTTAGCATGATCTTTATCCTAACAGGAAAAGGAGGTTTTTCAACATAAGCAGTAGGAACAATAGGATCACTATAGGTAATAGTCTTTTCTTCGACTGTAATAGGTGCAACTACTTTCACTTCAACAGGAGGATTATATTTAAACCACTTCTCTTTAGGGAGATCAACGTGAGTAGCAAAAGATTCACAAAAAGTAGCTACTATCTCAGAGTCAAGTCCATACTTAGCGCTAAATCCACGAAAAGCATCGGTATCCATAAAAGATTTAACACAATCGAACTTAGGTGTCATACCTGACTCCTTACCATCGTCGGAACCCCAATCTTCAGAGTTGCGTTTAATTCTTTCCAATAAGTCCCATTTGAAATCAATAGTCTTCAGCATATAAGAACCAGCACAGGAAGTATCGAGCAGGTTGCGATTATCAAGAGAAAGCCGAGCATAAAAATTCTGAATAATCATTTCCCGAGAGAGCTCATGATTGGGGCATGAATATAACATTGACTTAAGCCTCCCCCAAGCTTGAGCGATGCTTTCTCCTTCGCGAGGCCAGAAATTATATATGTAATTACGATCACGATGAACAAGATGCATAGGATAGAACTTCTGGTGAAATTCCAACTTCAATCGCTTATAATTCCAAGATCTCGTATCATCACATAGCCTATACCATGTCATTGCATCTCCCTTCAAAGATAAAGGGAAGACCTTCCTTTTGACAACATCATCGGGAATACCTGCAAGCTTAAATAATCCACAAACTTCATCCACAAAGATAAGGTGTAAATCGGGATGCAATGTTCCATCTCCTGCAAATGGATTAGCTAGCAGTTTTCTATCATACCCGAAGGAATCTCAAAGTAAATATTTTCATCAAGTTCAGTAGGTTGAGGAGCAACTCTTTGCTCTTCTGGTTGGGGTGAAGATACCCCAAACAAGCCCCTCAAAGGATTAGTTTCCATAGTGACAAGTAACAGAAAATTTCAGCACACTATATAAATGTTTCCTTACCAAGTTCCACTCACCAAAAGCGCTACACTCCCCGGCAACGGCGCCAGAAAAGAGTCTTGATGACCCACAAGTGTAGGGGATCTATCGTAGTCCTTTCGATAAGTAAGAGTGTCGAACCCAACGAGGAGCAGAAGGAAATGATAAGCGGTTTTCAGTAAGGTTTTCTCTGCAAGCACTGAAATTGTAGGTAATAGATAGTTTTGTGATAAGATAAATAGTAACGAGCAACAAGTAAATAAAGTAAATAAAGTGCAGCAAGGTGGCCCAATCCTTTATGTAGCAAAGGATAAGCCTGGACAATTTCTAATAATGAGAAGGAGCTCCCGAGGACACATTGGGAATTATCGTCAAGCTAGTTTTCATCACGCTCAAATGATTCGCGTTCGGTACTTTGATAATTTGATATATGGTTGGACCGAAACTTGGGTACTACCCTAACTTGGACAAGCATCCCACTTATGATTAACCCCTATTGCAAGCATCCGTAACTACAAAAAGAAGTATTAAGGTAAACCTAACCACAACATTAGACATATGGATCCATATCAACCCCTAATGAAGCAACGCATAAACTAGGGTTTAAGTTTCTGTCACTCTAGCAACCCATCATATACTTATTACTTCCCCATGCCTTCCTCTAGGCCCAAATAATGGTGTGAAGTGTCATGTAGTCGACGTTCACATAACACCATTAGAGGAAAAGACAACATACATCTCATCAAAATATGGAACAAATACCAAATTCACATGACTACTAATAGCAAGACTTCTCCCATGTCCTCAGGAACAAACATAACTAATCACAAAGCATATTCATGTTCATAATCAGAGGGGTAATAATGTGCATAAAGGATCTGAACATATGATCTTGCACCAAGTAAACCAATTAGTATCAACTACAAGGAGTAATCAACACTACTAGCAACCCACAGGTACCAATTTGTGGTTTTGATACAATATTGGATACAAGAGATGAACTAGGGTTTGAGAGGAGATGGTGTTGGTGAAGATGTTTATGGATATTGACCCCCTCCCGATGAGAGGATTGTTGGTGATGACGTTGGTGATGATTTCCCCCTCCCGGAGGGAAGTGTCCCCGGCAGAACAGCTCCGCCAGAGCCCTAGATTGATTCCACCAAGGTTCCACCTTGTGGCGGCGGAGTTTCGTCCCGTAAGCTTGCCCACGATTTTTTCCACGGTAAAACTGATGCTATAGCAGAAGATGGACGCTGGAGGCCGCCCCCTGTCTCCTGGACAGGGTGTGGGCCCCTGGCCTATTTATTTTTCTCATAAATTCTTATTAATTCCAAAAGGTTGTTTCGTGGAGTTTCAGGACTTTTGGAGCTGTGCAGAATAGGTTTCCAACGTTTGCTCCTTTTCCAGCCAGAATTCCAGATGCCGGCATTCCCCCTCTTCATGGTAAACCTTGTAAAATAAGAGAGAATGGCCATAAGTATTGAGATATAATGTGTAATAACAGCCCATAATGCAATAAATATTGATATAAAAGCATGGTGCAAAATGGACGTATCAACTCCCCCAAGCTTAGACCTCGCTTGTCCTCAAGCGGAAGCCGAAATCGAAAAATATGTCCGCATGTTTAGAGATGGAGGTGTCGATAAAAATAAAATACGGACATGAGGGCATCATGATCATTCTAATAACAGCAACATATATAGATTTTGTCATATGATTTCCTATGCTCAAGTAACAAGCAATTCACAATGTCAAGTATGGTTCAAAAACTTCATTGGGAACTAACAAACTATAATCTCAGTCATTGAAGCAATTGCAATTTATCGTAACATCAGAAAGAGTCAATAATAGAGCTTTTCAGCAAGCTCACATACTCAACTATCTCGTAGTCTCCTACAATTGCTAACACTCACGCAATACTTGTGGTTATAGAGTTTCAGCCGGACACTGAGAAAGATAGGGGCTTATTGTGTTGCCTCCCAACGTATTCACCTTTAGGTGATGTCAACAATAATAGTCCATGCTAACTTACATCCAATTTGGTATATATATCATGATCTTTCAAACGCGAGGAGCTTGCCAAAGGATAAAATTAAAAAGGGAAAGGTGAGGATCACCTTGACTCAAGCATAAAGTAAAAACATAAAGTAAAAGATAGGCCCTTCGCAGAGGGAAGCAGAGGTTGTCATGCGCGTTTAGGGTTGATGCACAAAATCTTAATGCAAAAGAACGTCACTTTATATTGCCCCTTGTATGTGGACCTTTATTATGCAGTCTGTCGCTTTTATTACTTCCACAACAAGTTCGTACAAAGCTTATTTTCTCTGCACTAATAAGTCATACATATTTAGAGAGCAATTTTTATTGCTTGCACCGATGACAACTTACTTGAAGGATCTTACTCAATCCATAGGTAGGTATGGTGGACTCTCATGGCAAAACTGGGTTTAAGGATATTTGGAAGCACAAGTAGTATCTCTACTTGGTGCAAGGAATTTGGCTAGCATGAGGGGGAAAGGCAAGCTCAACATGTTTGGAAGGTCAATGACAATATACTTTAACTGAGATGTCGGAAAACATAAACCATTACGTTGTCTTCCTTGTCCAACATCAACTCTTTTAGCATGTCATACTTAATGAGTGCTTCACAATCATAAAAGATGTCCAAGATAATATATTTATATGTGAACCCCTCTTTCCTTATCACTTCCTATTAATTGCAACGATGACCAAGGCTACGTTCATCAACTCTCAACAATTTTTATGCCTCATACTTTCTATGTGTGAAGTTATCACTATCCATAAGATCAATATGAACTCTTTTATTCTTTCTACTTTCTCAAGATCATAGCAACATAGCAAAGCCCTTGACTCAACACTAATCTTTATTATAGATAGCACACGGACTCGATTACAAAAAGAGATCACAATGCAAAACTCAAACTACTTGATATCAAGACTTCAAACTACTAAATCAAGACACTACTAAAAGGATCAAACTAAATAAAGCGGTAAAGATAGGAGTGTGATGGGATACGATACTGGGGTACCTCCCCCAAGCTTGGTAGTGCCAAGGGAGTGCCCATACCCATGTGATTATTTCTCCTTCTTCACGATCGGTGTTATGATCTTCTTGCAATGATGCCTTCAGGATGCAGTTCTCCTCCTCGAGGCTTATTGACTTGTTGTTGAGATCCATAATTCTTTACGGAGGCTTGCCCGTAACGGCCAACGCTCCTTTTACCCAAGGATGCTGCATAGCTTCTGGAGAACAAGTGAAACTCTTTTTCATATTTCATAAGAAAGAAATCTAGAGTTGGAAGGGATGACTGAAGTTGGAATAGCCACGCTTGGTAGTTCCCCCATTATGAATTCTGCTCGGAGGCGAAGAGGTGACTTCTTGATCTTCTTCCATGGCATCTATCCTTTTTAAATCATCCTCCGTTGATGCTCTCAAAGTTAGCTCTTTCAGCTCTATCCTTTAAACCCGGCTCTTCCATTGTTGGAGAGGGCGAAGTCATGGTGCTCGAAATCTGCAACGGAAACAACTTGAAACGAAAACAGAGGATATTTGCGTGATAGGTGGTCAAAACCTTCGGGAGTAATATAATGAATTTTTACCGACCAAAATACATAACAGTGCAGAAAACGGAGTCTGGGAGACACACGAGGTGCCCACGAGACAGGGAGGCACGCCCTACAGGGGGGCGCGCCCTCCACTCTCGTGGGGCCTCGTGTCCCTTTCGGACTACTTCTTTCTTCCTAAAATTCTTAAATAATCCAACACTGATAAAAATTGCCATTAGAGTTGTTTTGGAATCGGTTTACTTACCGTACCACATACCCATACCTTTTCGGAGTCTGGAACGTTCTGGAAAGTGTCCCTTTGTATTCCTCGGGGGTTACGTTTCAATAATATTAGTTTCAACATTGATAGGATTACCTGAAATATAATGTTTAATTCTTTGACCGTTTACCACCCTCGGATTTGTGCCTTCGAAGTTGTTGATTTTTATAGCACCAGAACGATAGACCTCCTCGATAACGTAGGGACCTTCCCATTTTGAGAGAAGTTTTCCTGCAAAAAATCTTAAACGAGAGTTGAATAATAACACATAATCTCCTACGTTAAACTCACGCTTTTGTATCCTCTTATCATGCCAGCGTTTGACTTTTTCTTTGAAAAGCTTGGCATTCTCATAGCTTGGGTTCTCCATTCATCAAGTGAGCTAATATCAAATAACCTCTTCTCACCGGCAAGTTTGAAGTCATAATTGAGCTCTTTAATAGCCCAATATGCTTTATGTTCAAGTTCAAGAGGTAAATGACATGCTTTTCCATAAACCATCTTATATGGAGACATACCCATAGGATTTTTGTATGCAGTTCTATAGGCCCATAATGCATCATCAAGTTTTTTGGACCAATTCTTTCTAGATCTATTCACAGTCTTTTGCAAAATTAATTTGAGCTCTCTATTGCTCAACTCTACTTGACCACTAGACTGCGGATGATAAGGAGATGCTATTCTATGATTGACATCATACTTAGCAAGCATCTTACGGAAAGCACCATGAATAAAATGTGAACCACCATCAGTCATAAGATATCTAGGGACTCCAAACCTCGGAAAAATAACTTCTTTAAGCATTTTAATAGAAGTGTTATGATCAGCACTACTAGTTGGAATAGCTTCTACCCACTTAGTAACGTAATCAACAGCAACTAAAATATGTGTATAACCATTAGAGGCAGGAAAAGGTCCCATATAATCAAAGCCCCAAACATCAAACGGTTCAATAACAAGAGAATAATTCATAGGCATTTCTTGACGTCTACTAATGTTACCTATTCTTTGACATTCATCACAAGATAAGACAAACTTACGAGCATCTTTGAAGAGAGTAGGCCAATAAAAACCAGATTGTAGTACCTTGTGTGCAGTTCTATCTCCAGCGTGGTGTCCTCCATAAGATTCAGAGTGACACTTACGTAGGAATCTGTTCCTGTTCATGCTCAGGCACACAACGTCTAATAACACCATCTACTCCTTCTTTATAAAGGTGTGGATCATCCCAGAAGTAATGTCTTAAATCATAAAAGAACTTTTTCTTTTGCTGGTATGTGAAACTAGGCGGTATATATTTAGCAACAATGTAATTAGCATAATCAGCATACCAAGGAGCAGTACGAGAAGCATTGACGACCGCTAATTGTTCATCAGGAAAGCTATCATTAATAGGCAGTGGGTCATCAAGAACATTCTCTAACCTAGACAAGTTATCTGCAACGGGGTTCTCAGCTCCCTTTCTATCAATAATATGCAAGTCAAATTCTTGGAGCAAGAGAACCCATCTAATGAGTCTAGGCTTAGCATCTTTCTTTTCCATAAGATATTTAATAGCAGCATGATCAGTGTGAATAGTAACTTTGGAATCAACAATATAAGGTCTAAACTTATCACATGCAAACACAACTGCTAAGAACTCTTTTTCAGTAGTAGCATAATTTCTCTGGGCAGTATCAAGAGTCTTACTAGCATACTGGATAACATTCAATTTCTTATCAACTCTTTGCCCTAGAACAGCACCTACAGCATAATCACTAGCATCGCACATAATTTCAAAAGGTAAATTCCAATCAGGTGGCTGAACAATAGGTGCAGTGATCAAAGCTTTCTTAAGTGTTTCAAATGCTTCTACACAATCATCATCAAAGACAAAAGGAATATCTTTTTGCAATAAATTAGTCAGAGGCCTAGAGATTTTAGAAAAGTCCTTAATGAACCTCCTATAAAAACCGGCATGACCAAGGAAACTTCTTATACCTTTTATGTCCTTGGGACATGGCATCTTTTCAATAGCATCAACTTTGGCTTTATCAACTTCAATACCTCTCTCGGAGATCTTGTGCCCCAAGACAATGCCTTCATTAACCATAAAGTGACACTTTTCCCAATTCAGGACGAGACTAGTGTCTTCGCATCTCTGCAAAACTCGATCAAGGTTGCTCAAACAATCATCAAAAGAGGATCCATAGACGGAGAAGTCATCCATGAATACCTCACAAATCTTTTCACAAAAATCAGAGAATATAGCCATCATGCATCTTTGAAAGGTAGCAGGTGCATTACATAAACCAAAAGGCATACGTCTATAAGCAAAAGTACCAAAAGGGCAAGTAAAAGTAGTTTTAGATTGATCCTTCGCTGACACAGGTATCTGAGAGAAACCAGAATAACCATCTAGAAAGCAAAAATGTGTGTGTTTGGATAGTCTTTCTAGCATTTGATCAATAAAAGGTAAAGGGTAATGATCTTTCTTAGTAGCTTTATTTAACTTACGGAAATCAATTACCATCCTATAACCTGTAATAATTCTTTGCGGGATCAATTCATCTTTATCATTAGGAACGACGGTAATACCTCCCTTTTTAGGGACACAATGGACAGGGCTTACCCATTCACTATCAGCAACGGGATAAATAATACCTGCCTCAAGGAGCTTTAGTATCTCCTTTCTTACCACTTCCTTCATCTTGGGATTTAATCGTCTTTGAGGATCTCTAACTGGTTTGGCATCTTTCTCCACTGAAATTTTGTGTTGACATAATGTGGGACTAATGCCCTTAAGATCATCCAGAGTATATCCAATAGCTGCTCGGTGCTTCTTCAGAGTTTTCAATAATCTTTCTTCTTCTTTCTCTGAAAGGTTAGCACTAATAATAACAGGATATATTTCTTTTTCATCAAGATAAGCATACTTAAGATTATCAGGTAATGGTTTGAGTTCAAACACGGGATCACCCTTGGGTGGAGGGGGATCCCCAAGAATTTCAACGGGAAGGTTATGTTTCAGCATAGGTTCCTGTTTAAGGAACACTTCATCTATTTCTTCCCTTTCCTTCATAAACATATCGTTTTCATGGTCTAGCAAATATTGTTCTAACGGATCAGTTGGAGGAACAGCAATGGAAGCAAGACCAATAATCTCATCCTTACTAGGTGGTTCCCTTTCACGAGGTTGTCTACTAAACTTAGCAAAATTAAACTCATGAGACATACCATCTATGCCAACAGTGACAATATTCCTTTCACAATTAATCTTAGCACTAGCAGTATTCAAGAAGGGTCTACCAAAAATAATGGGACAAAAGCATCTTGTGGGGAAGCAAGAACAAGAAAATCAGTAGGGTATTTAACCTTCCCACACAAAACTTCAACATCTCTAACAATCCCAATAGGTTTAATGGTATCCCTATTAGCAAGCTTAATAGTAACATCAATGTCTTCTAATTCAATGGGTGCAATGTCGTGCATAATTTCTTTATAAAGATCATAAGGTATCGCACTAGCACTGGCACCCATATCACATAAGCCATGATAACAATGATCTCCTATTTTAACAGAAATAACGGGCGTGCCTACGACAGGTCTACGTGTCTTAGTATCAGGTCTAGCAATATTAGCAGTCTCACCACAGAAAGAAATAACATGCCCATCTAAGTCCTCATCCAAGAGATCCTTAACCATAGCAATACTAGGTTCAACATTAATTTGCTCAGGAGGTGTATAAGTCCTAGTATTACTCTTACGAACAACAGTCGAAGCTTTAGCATGATCCTTTATCCTAACAGGAAAAGGAGGTTTTTCAACATAAGCAGTAGGAACAATAGGATCACTATAGGTAATAATCTTTTCTTCGACTGTAATAGGTGCAACTACTTTCACTTCAACAGGAGGATTATATTTAAACCACTTCTACTTAGGGAGATCAACGTGACTAGCAAAATATTCACAAAAAGTAGCTACTATCTCAGAGTCAAGTCCATACTTAGCGCTAAATCCACGAAAACATCGGTATCCATAAAAGATTTAACACAATCGAACTTAGGTGTCATACCTGACTCCTTACCATCGTCGGAACCCCAATCTTCAGAGTTGCGTTTAATTCTTTCCAATAAGTCCCATTTGAAATCAATAGTCTTCAGCATATAAGAACCAGCACAAGAGGTATCGAGCAGGTTGCGATTATCAAGAGAAAGCCGAGCATAAAATTCTGAATAATCATTTCCCGAGAGAGCTCATGATTGGGGCATGAATATAACATTGACTTAAGCCTCCCCCAAGCTTGAGCGATGCTTTCTCCTTCGCGAGGCCAGAAATTATATATGTAATTACGATCACGATGAACAAGATGCATAGGATAGAACTTCTGGTGAAATTCCAACTTCAATCGCTTATAATTCCAAGATCTCGTATCATCACATAGCCTATACCATGTCATTGCATCTCCCTTCAAAGATAAAGGGAAGACCTTCCTTTTGACAACATCATCGGGAATACCTGCAAGCTTAAATAATCCACAAACTTCATCCACAAAGATAAGGTGTAAATCGGGATGCAATGTTCCATCTCCTGCAAATGGATTAGCTAGCAGTTTCTCTATCATACCCGAAGGAATCTCAAAGTAAATATTTTCATAAAGTTCAGTAGGTTGAGGAGCAACTCTTTGCTCTTCTGGTTGGGGTGAAGATACCCCAAACAAGCCCCTCAAAGGATTAGTTTCCATAGTGACAAGTAACAGAAAATTTCAGCACACTATATAAATGTTTCCTTACCAAGTTCCACTCACCAAAAGCGCTACACTCCCCGGCAACGGCGCCAGAAAAGAGTCTTGATGACCCACAAGTGTAGGGGATCTATCGTAGTCCTTTCGATAAGTAAGAGTGTCGAACCCAACGAGGAGCAGAAGGAAATGATAAGCGGTTTTCAGTAAGGTTTTCTCTGCAAGCACTGAAATTGTAGGTAATAGATAGTTTTGTGATAAGATAAATAGTAACGAGTAACAAGTAAATAAAGTAAATAAAGTGCAGCAAGGTGGCCCAATCCTTTATGTAGCAAAGGATAAGCCTGGACAATTTCTAATAATGAGGAAGGAGCTCCCGAGGACACATTGGGAATTATCGTCAAGCTAGTTTTCATCATGCTCAAATGATTCGCGTTCGGTACTTTGATAATTTGATATGTGGGTGGACCGGTACTTGGGTACTGCCCTAACTTGGACAAGCATCCCACTTATGATTAACCCCTATTGCAAGCATCCGCAACTACAAAAGAAGTATTAAGGTAAACCTAACCACAGCATTAGACATATGGATCCATATCAACCCCTAACGAAGCAACGCATAAACTAGGGTTTAAGCTTCTGTCACTCTAGCAACCCATCATCTACTTATTACTTCCCCATGCCTTCCTCTAGGCCCAAATAATGGTGAAGTGTCATGTAGTCGACGTTCACATAACACCACTAGAGGAAAAGACAACATACATCTCATCAAAATATCGAACGAATACCAAATTCACATGACTACTAATAGCAAGACTTCACCCATGTCCTCAGGAACAAACGTAACTACTCACAAAGCATATTCATGTTCATAATCAGAGGGTAATAATATGCATAATGGATCTAAACATATGATCTTCCACCAAGTAAACCAATTAGTATCAACTACAAGGAGTAATCAACACTACTAGCAACCCACAAGTACCAATTTGTGGTTTTGATACAAGATTGGATACAAGAGATGAACTAGGGTTTGAGAGGAGATGGTGCTGGTGAAGATGTTGATGGAGATTGACCCCCTCCCGATGAGAGGATCGTTGGTGATGACGTTGGTGATGATTTCCCCCTCCCAGAGGGAAGTGTCCCCGGCAGAACAGCTCCGCCAGAGCCCTAGATTGATTCCGCCAAGGTTCCGCCTCGTGGCGGCGGAGTTTCGTCCCGTAAGCTTGCCCACGATTTTTTCCAGGGTAAAAGTGATGATATAGCAGAAGATGGACGCCGGAGGCCCACCAGGGGGCCCAGGAGATAGGGGGCGCCTAGGGGGGCCCCCTATCTCCTGGACAGGGTGTGGGCCCCTGGCCTATTTCTTTCGCTCATAAATTCTTATTAATTCCAAAAAAGTTGTTTCGTGGAGTTTCAGGACTTTTGGAGCTGTGCAGAATAGGTTTCCAACATTTGCTCCTTTTCCAGCCAGAATTCCAGGTGCCGGCATTCCCCCTCTTCATGGTAAACCTTGTAAAATAAGAGAGAATGGCCATAAGTATTGAGATATAATGTGTACTAACAGCCCATAATGCAATAAATATTGATATAAAAGCATGATGCAAAATGGACGTATCAGGGCGCCGCCCTCCTCTCCTTGTCCTATTCGGACTAGGGGGGAGGGGCGTGCAGCCCAGCCTTGGCCGCCACTCCTCTTCTCCATAAAGGCCCACTAAGGCCCATTAACCTCCCGGGGGGTTTCCGGTAACCTCCCGGTACTTCGGTAAAATCCTGATTTCACCCGGAACACTTCCGATATCCAAACATAGGCTTCCAATATATCAATCTTCATGTCTCGACCATTTCGAGACTCCTCGTCATGTCCGTGATCACATCCGGGACTCCGAACAACCTTCAGTACATCAAAACATATAAACTCATAATATAACTGTCATCGTAACATTAAGCGTGCGGACCCTACGGGTTCGAGAACTATGTAGACATGATCGAGACATGTCTCTGGTCAATAACAAATAGTGGAACCTGGATGCTCATATTGGTTCCCACATATTCTATGATGATCTTTATCGGTCAGACCGCATAACAACATACGTTGTTCCCTTCGTCATCGGTATATTACTTGCCCAAGATTCGATCGTCAGTATCTCAATACCTAGTTCAATCTCGTTACCGACAAGTCTCTTTACTCGTTCCATAATACATCATCCCGAAACTAACTCATTAGTTGCAATGCTTGCAAGGCTTAAGTGATGTGTATTACCGAGAGGGACCAGAGATACCTATCCGACAATCGGAGTGACAAATCCTAATCTCAAAATACGCCAACCCGACATGTACCTTCGGAGACAACTATAGAGCACCTTTATAATCACCCAGTTAAGTTGTGACGTTTGGTAGCACACAAAGTGTTCCTCCGGTAAACAGGAGTTGCATAATCTCATAGTCATAGGAACTTGTATAAGTCATGAACAAAGCAACAGCAACATACTAAACGATCGTGTGCTAAGCTAACGGAATGGGTCATGTCAATCACATCATTCTACTAATGATGTGATCCCGTCAATCAAATGACAACTCATGTCTATGGCTAGGAAACATAACCATCTTTGATTAATGAGCTAGTCAAGTAGAGGCATACTAGTGACAATCTGTTTGTCTATGTACTCACACATGTATTATGTTTCCGGTTAATACAATTCTAGCATGAATAATAAACATTTATCATGATATAAGGAAATAAATAATAACTTTATTATTGCCTCTAGGGCATATTTCCTTCAATGGCATGGTTATTTATCGCTTTATTTTCTGAATAAATATACCCTGCTTTCTCAAAGGTTGCCAACTTTTTTAGGTTAAAGAGTTGTAGCACGGCTTGCATTGAGGATGTCTTTGTTTGGTAATCATGACAGTTCCTGGATCAACTACATAGTAGAGCAGCTTAACGTTGCATCAGATAGATTGTGCTACCCTTATTAGTTATATTCTATATTTATGTCCTTAGTCTCTTGCTTTGTTGTATTTTAAAAAAAATGATCTTAGTTCAGTATTCACAGCTTATGCACGGATTAAGGGATTAATTGATCTTTCTCTCATCTGTCCTAATTCACTGTAATCTTAATGTGCATATTGGTGCAGAAGCAAATTATTTTACGGTAAATAAATCCAGTGATTGTAATGGCGGTTCTAGAAGAGATGCTTAAATTAATTCAAGGGGTTCGAGATGTGCTTATGTTCTATGATTTTTCATTCAAGAGGGGAAGATAAAGAAGGGGCAAGATGAAGAGGAAAAGTGGAAGAAGGATAGCAACTATGTGCTTGCTGTAACCGACTCTTCGTCACCTGACTACTACCACGCAGGCAGTTTCTTATAAGCGGAAGAGGTAGGCATGATGGGCAATACATCATAAATGATGTCACTTTCTAATAAGATGGATTTCTGGTATGTTGAATTATGTTTCCTTAGTTTGCATAAATCATGTTACATTCTTATATACATGTTTAGACTGTGATTGACAGCTTGACCAAGCTTAGCTATGTAGAAACCTGAGAATAAATTAATTGTTTTGTACAACTTTTAATTTAATAGTTGTGTAAGATAAATTTGGTTTATCATATGACCAAGCTTAGTTCCCTATGATTTATTTTAAATAACATCATGCCTAAATACTTGGTATTTTTTTGATGTTTTACTTTTACCCGTGGCAAAGTAATAAAGGATGCATGCATTGTTTTATTTTATGATGTAGGGCCAAATATAAGGGCCTTTTGCTTTTGTACTATTTTTATTGTGCAACAAGTGATAAGTGTTATGTACTACTTATTTATGCCGCCTACAATGTGTTTGATAATGAATGTGATCTATGTTTGTTCTCCTAATTATCTTGATTTAGTATGCTATATAGACAACAGATTTATTCAGGATGCCCGTGAGCTTTAATTTTATGGAATAATTGGTTTCCCGTCTTTTTGTTCATATCATAGAACTATTGAAGTAGGAGGTGTGTTGACATGCATGTTCAAGCCGGAGCCCTGCATTGCCAGACTAAAATAATCTCAGTGAAAGAGCACTGCTTGTGCTAAGATCTTTTGGAGAAGCCTGTATTTACAAGAAAGTGAGTGAGAGCTCTGTAGCATTTCTAATATTATATGTGGACGACATATTGCTGATTGGAAATGATATAGAATTTCTGGATAGCATAAAAGGATACTTGAATAAAAGTTTGTCAATGAAAGACCTTGGTGAAGCTGCTTATATATTGGGCATCAAGATCTATAGGGATAGATCAAGATGCTTAATTGGACTTTCACAAAGTACATACCTTGATAAAGTTTTGAAAAAGTTCAAAATGGATCAAGCAAAGAAAGGGTTCTTGCCTGTAATACAAGGTGTGAAGTTGAGTCAGACTCAATGCCCAACCACGGCAGAAGATAGAGGGAAAATGAAAGGTGTTCCCTATGCTTCAGCCATAGGCTCTATCATGTATGCAATGTTGTGTACCAGACCTGATGTGTGCCTTGCTATTAGTTTAGCAGGGAGGTACCAAAGTAATCCAGGAGTGGATCACTGGACAACGGTCAAGAACATCCTAAAGTACCTGAAAAGGACTAAGGATATGTTTCTCGTTTATGGAGGTGACAAAGAGCTAGTCGTAAATGGTTATGTCGATGCAAGCTTTGACACTGATCTGGACGATTCTAAATCGCAAACCGGATACATGTTTATATTGAACAGTGGAGCTGTCAGTTGGTGCAGTTCTAAACAAAGCGTCGTGGCGGGATCTACATGTGAATCGGAGTACATAGCTTCTTTGGAAGCAGCAAATGAAGGAGTCTGGATGAAGGAGTTCATATCCGGTCTAGGTGTCATACCTAGTGCATCGGGTCCAATGAAAATTTTTTGTGACAATACTGGTGAAATTGCCTTGGCAAAGGAATCCAGATTTCACAAGAGAACCAAACACATCAAGAGACACTTCAATTCCATCCGGGACCAAGTCCAGGTGGGAGACATAGAGATTTGCAAGATACATACGGATCTGAATGTTGCATACTCGTTGAATAAGCCTCTTCCACGAGTAAAACATGATTAGCACCAAGGTTCCATGGGTGTTAGAATCATTACTATGTAATCTAGATTATTGACTCTAGTGCAAGTCGGACACTGAAGGAAATATGCCCTAGAGGCAAAAATAAAGTTATTATTTATTTCCTCATATCATGATAAATGTTTATTATTCATGCTAGAATTGTATTAACCGGAAACATAATACATGTGTGAATACATAGACAAACATAGTGTCACTAGTATGCCTCTACTTGACTAGCTCATTGATCAAAGATGGTTGAGTTTCCTAACCATAGACATGAGTTATCATTTGATCAATGGGATCACATCATTAGAAGAATGATGTGATTGACTTGACCCATTTCGTTAGCTTAGCACTTGATCGTTTAGTATGTTGCTATTGCTCTCTTCATGACTTATACATGTTGCCATGACTATGAGATCAGGTAACTCCCGCTTACCAGAGGAACACTTTGTGTGCTACCAAACGTCACAACGTAACTGGGTGATTATAAAGGTGCTCTACAGGTGTCTCCGAAGGTACTTGTTGAGTTGACGTATTTCGAGATTAGGATTTGTCACTCTGATTGTCGGAGAGGTATCTCTGGGCCCTCTCGGTAATGCACATCACTATAAGCCTTGCAAGCAATGTGACTAATGAGTTAGTTACGAGATGATGCATTACATAATGAGTAAAGAGACTTGCCGGTAACAAGATTGAACTAGGTATTGAGATACAGACGATCGAATCTCGGGCAAGTAACATACCGATGACAAAGGGAACAACGTATGTTGTTATGCGGTTTGACCGATAAAGATCTTCGTAGAATATGTGGGAACCAATATGAGCATCCAGGTACCGCTATTGGTTATTGACCGGAAACGTGTCTCGGTCATGTCTACATAGTTCTCGAACCCGTAGGGTCCGCACGCTTAAAGTTTGGTGACGGTCGGTATTATGAGTTTTTGTGTTTTGATGAACCGAAGGTAGTTCAGAGTCCTGGATATGATCACGGACATGACGAGGAGTCTCGAAATGGTCGAGACGTAAAGATCGATATATTGGATGACTATGTTCGGACACCGGAAATGTTTCGGAAGGTTTCAGACATATACCGAAGTACCGGGGGGTTACTGGAACCCCCCGAGGGGTTTATTGGGCCTCATGGGCCCTAGTGGAGGAGAGGAGGGCGGCCAGGGCAGGTCGCGCGCCCCCTCCCCCTCTAGTCCGAATTGGGCAAGGAGGGAGGCCTTCTTTCCTTCTCCTCCTCTCTCCCTTCCTTCCCCTCTCCTACTCCAACAAGGAAAGGTGGAGTCCTACTCCCGGTGGGAGTAGGACTCCCCCCCTTGGCGCGCCCTCCTTGGTCAGCCGCCTCCCCCCCCCCCTTGCTCCTTTATATACGGGGGCAGGGGGGCACCTCTAGATACAACAATTGATCATTGATCTCTTAGCCGTGTGCGGTGCCCCCCTCCACCATATTCCACCTCGGTAATATCATAGCGGTGCTTAGGTGAAGCCCTGCGTCGGTCGCATCATCAACACCGTCATCACGCCATCGTGCTGACGAAACTCTCCTGCAAAGCTCTGCTGGATCGGAGTTCGTGGGACGTCATCGAGCTGAACGTGTGCTGAATTCGGAGGTGCCGTACATTCGGTACTTGATCGGTCGGATCGTGAAGACGTACGACTACATCAACCGCGTTGTGCTAACGCTTCCTCTTTCAGTCTACGAGGGTACATGGACTCACTCTCCCCGCTCGTTGCTATGCATCACCATGATCTTGCGTGTGCGTAGGAAATTTTTTGAAATTACTGCGTTCCCCAACATAGGCTATAGCGATGGACACAATAGTAGCATTTTGTTTTGTTTTTATTCAAAAGTAGTATACTCCCGTATAAAACCAAGAGTTGAACAACAGTAGTAAGCGAGACCTAGCTTTTCATTGATTTCTTGGCATTGTTCTTTAATTTTATAATAGTTATTATGTTTGACGGAAGGCTGGAAATACATGGTGCTTCCGTCAGAGAGCCCACTACAAAGCCCATATCAATTGGAACATATTTACCAGTTGTTTCAACATAGGATTTATAACTTGATTTGGATTTGTTTTCTTAAAACTTGCAGCAATTAATATTTTGATTTCTTAGCATTATAATATCAGTATTTTCATTTTCAATGCTCACATGGCACCTGGGCAGTAAACTAGAATAATGTTTACAGCTTCTCATAATCATATCTACATTATCATATCAGTATGTCTAACAAGCTTGCATGTGGATGTGCTAATGACCAGGCTCTCATGAAACGCAAGGACGATTAGCATGTTTTGTCCGGTCTGCTGTAGTTTAGGTGGGCAAGGTCACATAATTTGGGTTATTTGACATCATTTTGGGATACTACTCAACTTTTGTTTCTATATGTTTGTAAAGGCTAAATTGCATGATTTTCATTTCGAGGTCGTACCATGGCTGATTCCAATCTTCCCTTCTGTAACTTTTTGTGTGTTTGCGGGAGTTGATGTTTGTCTTTGTTCATTTTTCCATAATAATCCTTTATCATGGAAACGAGCATGATAACTTCATATATTTGCAGTATCAAGAAAATCCTTTTTGTTGTTTATTGCATACTGTAACATTCCTGTGTATCAAATTTGTCCCGGCTATGTATGCTTAGTATATCTATATTATTGGGTGTATGTATATATATGCAACACCGGACTCGTTGTGATGCTTATAGTTGCTACTAACTGCCTTCTTAATCGTGCTACAATTAGTTTATTACTGGGTTGGATATGACCGCACCCGGCATGGGTGCGGCCGTGCGGCAAGCTGCTTTTGATGGTTCCATATCTGGTAGCAAAGCTAACACCTTTTGTTGTTTCACCAGCATTGCTTTTACTTGGGAGTAGCTTGACATTTTAATTACGATGTTCATAGCTATAATATTTTTGTATGTATCTCTTCTTACTTGGGAGTAGCTTTCTCATTAATTCCCCTATAGTTCTACCGCACTAGACAATGTGCATTCAGTACGCATTATGGTCGTTGTCGATAGACGTAACTAGTTGTCTATAGTTAAGTTCAGCTAAAATATGTTCACTTGGTCCATTAGTTAGTTCCTTGGTCCTCCCAACCACCACTGGATAGTCTTTGTTATTTTTTATTGTAGCCCAGCTCTGTATGCTCCTGATTCTCAACTAGGAGTAGTGTCACTTCCAACAAATAGGTCTCTGTATGCTTAATGCATGTACCTGGATTCCTTTTTATAATGCCAGTAATGTTCATGCACTTCTAATGTTCTACACAACGTCAGATACTGGAGAGTAATCCAGTTTTCTATGTGTGGATTCATATTGTACCTAATCGGAAAAAAATATCAAATGACAGGATTGCAAAGAGGTGTCGACTTGTGATCGACCATATCTGTTGTATCTACTCGGAGGCTGGATCTCTCTCAGTTCACTCAGGAGCACCTTTGTTCCGCTGTAGCACACAATGTAAGAGGTCAGAGCCACGACGCCAGTGCGTCTGCTTCCCATCAGGCTTTTACTTTATCATGTGTGTACCATTGTTGAATTTCTCTAATTGTTTGTGTTGCTACAAGCATATATAGTAATGTATATGTTCCAAGGAATAAAGAACAACACTGAAACTATGGTGTTGAGAGCTAGAAGAGTTTGCGTTGGTTCAAAATTGGCAAATTCGGTCTCTGATATGGAAGTATATATTGCATTGTTGCTACTGAGATCTAGCGTTCTTACTTTAATAGAAATAAGGTCCCATGGTTATTGGTGTTACCAATTCCCATGCCAAAATAACCATGTGTGGCTGACCACATTTCACTTGCTTTTTTCTGGATATATAGATTAGATGCTTTCTACGCGATGGTTTCCATTGCCTCTTGCTCTTCATATAGAATTTATTTGTGAAGCCTGCCACTTTATCGTGTATTTGAACTAACAACATGGGTCTTGCAAAATACAACTACATGAATTTGGATTTGTCCATCAAGCTTAAGAAGGTTATGTTGAGCATGGTGATGAATTTTATGCATAGTTTTTGCCTCTTTTGTGCACTAATTAACTTTGTGTTAGCATTTGGTTTTGTAATTTTCATTATATAGGCTGACCCTTTCTTGGTGCTAATACTCTCACACTTTCTTGTTTTACGTTTGCAGATTTAAGGCTCTACCATCACACAAAGCAAACAATCATGTGGATTTGCGCAATTCTCCCCCTGGATGTGTCGATGTTGGAGACACCTTCTCAGCCTACAGGTCTCTCTCTCTCTCTCTCTCTCTCTCTCTCTCTCTCTCTCTCTCTCTCTCTCTCTCTCTCTCTCTCTCTCTCTCGCGCGCGCGCGCGCGCGCGCACACGCACACACACGCAACTGCTCACGTATCTTGGACTGGATTAAGAAATTAAATGTAAGATGTGCTTTTGAATCTGTAGTGTTTTAGGTGTGTAGGTCTCTACATCTTTTTGGATATTCATCCCTCAAACCGTGAATAGAAATCTGCGGTGTCTCAGGCTGTTGGTTTTTCAGGCTTATTCTGGCCATAGTTTTATCCTGGTGATTAATGTTTATAGTTTACTGTCAACTACTTCTACTGATGGCTTATATTATTATATAGATTGTGACCATAATTGTGAGTTTTATGGGAGGCAACTCACTGGATAAATATAATGGATTCGGGTGGTGGATTTAGTAGCTTTTGAAATGGGCCTTGCTCTGGTTTCTCCTTCCACTACAACATGGTGTTGTACTCTGCATGCCGTTGTGTAAGGCACTGATGGTCTCCTGAGATGAGATATTTATGTGATTCTAACGGCGCTCTGTCTCCATTCGCAAGCATAACAATATGCCCTGATTGATTGGAAGTCAAGGTTTTGGTCGATTGATTTATATGTCTATGAATTTCCTTACATTTTCCTGTGTGCTCATCTATCCCGCAAGTTATTGTACATGCACCTCCATTCTTATGCTGGAAAAAATGTGACTGATATTGTAGGGGTTCCGAGTACTATGAGCATTGCCCAAGGTTTACACCACAACGACTGCTAGAGAAGGCATTCACCTCAATGCAGGGGACATATGATTGGTAACAATCACCTCCTGTTTAATTAGCCTTTGCTAATCCATTTTGAATCCCCTCCAATTTAGAAGTCTTTCATTTATTTCTCTTAGTGAGTACTTCATGGATTAAGTTTGTTTGACCCCTTCGTGGCCATCTTGAATCCACTCCAATTTAGAAGTGTTTCATTTCTTTCTCTCTTACTGAGTACTTCATGGATTATGTATGTTTGACCCCTTCGTGGTGCTGACTATGGTGTGTGCTGCCTCGGTGAGAGCTAACAGGAAGAATAGGAAGTAGAGAGAGAGGTAGGGAGGACTTGTGTACACATGATTAGGGGGCTATAGATTTGTGTAGCTAGCTACCACAACTAATCTTGTGTCTATGACATGCTCTAAGTGATGTAATTGAACCAAACCATTACTTTATGAGTGCTTAGTACCTTCAATTTCTTACTTTGAGAAATCTGAGTCCTAGAATCATTGATCTCTATATATTTCCTTCAATCTATGGAATGTATATTGTGTATCCAGTAGTGGACCGGGTGATGCTTCCATCGTGCTTTGCTTTTGGTGTAAACACCTTTAACCAAAAATGAATTGTCTCCTACCAAGTTGGATATAACTGTCACTGCACTGTAAATAGGTTGTATGTTGCGATTCTGATTTGGTTTTGGCATAATGTTTTAAACCTGTGCACTTCTCCCTGTCATATGAATCGTGACCTACCAGGTTGGATATAGGTGTGGTATGGGTTAACCTACCGGGTTGGATATGGCTGTGGCGGGGGGTGAAGCAAGATGCACTTTCTAACATGGTAGTTTTTGTTCTGAGTAAACACGTTCTACTCTGCTTGCAGCGAGCATTAGCGTGTCTATGTCTATTTTCCTGTGCTATCTAGGGGTGCGGTTACAGTTTGGTGCTCTTCCGCTTTGAATCACCATTACTTCTTTTGCTGCCGATTCCATGGCAGATAATTTTCTTTTACCAATTCTTATACTTTTTGGATCTGCCTCTTAGGCATGGATTTGTGGCTTATTATGTCTTTATCACCTCATGATAATTGTGATTTGTGTTTATTGTTGCGGGCTTATTAATAATACCAAATATGTACATGATTGTTGCACTGCTTGATGTCCAGTTTATGGAGATGAGGATTCTCAAGAAATGGCTTCTTTGCTCTTAAAGTAATGATTCTTTATATATCTTTCATCTGTAGGGAGGTATTGAAGCCTTCACACAAACACACTCTACAAGAGGCAGTAGTACAGCATAGATGAACGAGTAAGGTTAGTATTCTTTCAGCAACTACAATATGCCTTTGGCATTGCTTGGATAGATGCTATGTATTGGGCAAATACCATGCTTCTGATGTAAAGTTTAATGTATTGAACTGATCCATTTTCAGCAACTACTCTCGCATTAATAGGTATTGAGTTTATATGCCCGACTAATATGTTGAGCCAGGCACCGTGCGCCAAGGCTAACATTATATAACCTTAAGCAGTTATTGCAACACGCAAGTAAATCAGATGTCAGACGTCTCTATTGAGATATCTATCTAATAGTATACTCTATAGTTTAGTGCTATGTTGTGTAAAAACAGTGTAAATAAATTATCCAAAACTGCCACTATGTTGTCCTTTTAGTGTTGTACTGTACTTCAATACTTTTGGTATCACGCTGTTGCTGCACATGTATATAAAATGCATCAATGGCATGTAATGAATCTTCATGCTTTGGACCTTTGCACCAATTTCTATGCACTGAGCTGATATAAACTTGATATATTTGATAGATGAACACAATTATATTGTGCTATTTTTATATTTGCAATGATTCAATGATTGTATTACCGGATTGGATATTACTATACCCGGCAGCGGTGCTGTCGGGTGCGGCAAGCCGCACTTCCTACCTAGTGCATGAAGCTGGAAGAGGAATTGAAAAAGTACTATGAACCATGGTAACAAAAAGATTCCGTGTTACATGAAACCTTTTGCATTTAATTCACTTAGGGCATCTTCAATGCCGGCCGAGAAACCTCTCGCATCCGTTCAGACCACGTTGTCCAGACCGTTGAAGCCATCCAACACGATCATGTATCGGTTCGCGGCGCGGCTCGGAGGCGTCTTCTCCCGCAAACTGGAGACAAACGTGGGGAGGGTGGGAGGGGGGCCTTGAGAATAAAACTTTGCCCTTGCTCCACCTCTACTGAATGGTACATTCTAGAGACCTCGTAGGTCGCCTTTTAGTGTCGTAATCGTTCTAAAGGCTGGGTGTATTTGTGCATTCCTAAAAGAAAAGGAAAAGAACTAAGGGCATGTACAATGGATAAATGATAAGGCGGGGAAGAGAGAACTCATAAAAAAGGTTTAGAGAAGACAAGAGATGATCTCTTAGCATGGTATGTCTCATCACATTTTTAGAAATGGCTAATTTTTAAAGATAAGGCTAAGAGATGACCCATTGTAGATTTTTTTGTCATCACTAAATTACATGCAAAATTTAAAATAAAACTATATTATCAACCATTGTACGTGTCCTAATGAGCTACAAAATCTTCTCGGTAGCTTTGGTGCCGAGCAAGTGCAATAACGAATTTAAGGAACTGTTGCATACTCCCTCTGTTCTAAAATAGATGACCCAACTTTATACTAAGTTTGTATTAAAATTAGTACAAAGTTGAGTTATCTATTTTGGAACGGAGGGAGTACGAGCTAGCCCCCTTGTGGTGTACATATGCATGAAGCTGGAAGAGGAATTGGAAAAGTACTATATGAACCATTGTAACAAAAAAAGTCCATGTTGCATGAAAGTTTTTGCATTTAATTCATTTAGGGCATCTCCAAAACGGACAGGTAAACCTCTCGCATCCGTTCGGATCATGTTGTCCGGACCGTCGAAGCCATACAACGCGGTTCTATATCGGTTTGGGGCGTGTACGGACGCGTTTTTTCTCGTAAACCAGAGACAAACGTGGGGGGAGTCGGTGGGAGTATGGACCAATCACATGCCCGCTTCTAACCGCCCTGGTCCACCAAAAACCCCTCACCCCTCCCGCGCACACTTCACGCCCGTTGCCAGTTGCTCACTTTCATGCCGTTGTAGAGAGCGTCGCTCCACATTGAAGGCGGCTCAGGGCGACGCAACCTCTCACTGCCTCCGCCATTGAAGCAACGTGCCGACCAAGGGCTCCGCACACTGCACGCCCGGTTGAACATGCCTCCTCGCCGCACATGGGGAAGACAAAGGGATCTGCTGCGGCCGGCTGCAAACTAGTGTAGTGTATCCATGTCGTGGGAGTGGAGCTCCGCGCGACCGTACGTGCAAATAATTTTACCTTTTTAGTTGAAATATGTTCAAAATTTAACCACTTTCGTTCGGTTTGTATGACATTCGTCATGTTTATATGAAGTCTGGCTGAGTTTGCATGAATTTCATCTGGTTTGTTGAAAAAGAGTTTGCAATGTATGCGGTTAGCGTTGGATGGAGGCCCCCGCATATGTGTCCACGGACTGGTCTCCCCTACCCGTGGACGGATGCGGGAGGAAATTTGCGGATCACCGTTAGAGATGCCCTTACAACCCCTGGTCAGGCCCATCTATGAGGTGTCCGAAGTGGGCATACGTAAGTACAGTAGTATATAACGGGAGCCCCTTTATTTCACATGTTACGAGAGTGAGGGAATCCTCGCTGGAAGGGAGGGCAAATTGTGCCGGCCATCGGAGAATATTCTAAATACATATTACATAACACTCTACATAAAACATTTAAAAAATATTGACCATGCATTTAAAAAATGTAAAATGTATATAGAGAAAATGTTTATCACATGAACAAAAAATGTATATAAAAAATATACAACGTGAAATGTGTATATAAGAAATGTTGACCATGTATTTTAAAAATGTTAATCTAAGCATTTAAAAAAGAAATGTTGAAAAAGTGTTCAAAAAATGTTAAGCATGTATTTAGAAAATGTTAAATTTTTATATAAAAATTGTTGACCATGTATTCAAAAAATGCTAAACTTGTATTTAAAAAATGTTAAATGTCTATAGAAAAATTGTTGGACATTTATTAAAAATATATGAAACTTGTCTTTGAAAAACATTAAATGTGTATAGAAAAAATGTTAAACTTGTAAAAAATGAGGAATATGTATAGAAAAAATGTTGACCATGTATTAAGAAAATATTGAACTTGTATTTGAAAAATGTTGAATCCGTATAGAAAAATGTTGACCATGTATTAAAAAACCTTAAATTTATATTTGAAATTTTTTAACGTGTACAGGAAAATGCTGGCCATGCAATAAAAAATGTTAAACTCTTATTTGAAAAATTTTAATGAAGCATTTGAAAAAAAATTAACTTGTACAGAAAAAATGTTGACTGTGTATTGAAAATATGTTGATCTAGTATTTCAAAAAATGTTTAATTTGTATTAAAAATGTATTAGTTATATACCAAAAATGTGTATAGAAAAAAATGAGAACCAGGAGTAAACAAAAAATATTAAAAACAAGAAATAAAAAAACACGAAAAAGGGCAATTAAAACCAAGAATAAGCAAAAAAGAATAAAAATAGAGGAAAAATAGAAATAAAACAGAGGAAAAAAACCGGTGTCAAAAGAAAAACATAAAAAAAAGGTGGAGAAAACCAGTTGTTTTACCTCAAGTACGTAGCGTGCTACTCCCACCGTCCTTCAAAGAGTGTACTTTCAACATTGTTGGAGGCTCAAACTATCTCAAAGTTTGAACGAATTTGTGCAAAAATATATCAATGTTTATGAAACCGAATAAGTATATGATAAAAATATATATTATCATGAATCTAATGCTACTAATTTGATGGCATAAATGTTGATTTATTATTGTATAAATACGCTCAAACATAACTTTTCAATAAAATTGAAAGTACAGTCTTTAAAGGATGGAGGGAGTATATATCAAGCACGATCTTGGCCATCTAAAAAACCACGAACTTGGCTGTGGCGTACTGGGTAGGGGCGCTAGAATGCAAAAGGTTCGAATCCTAGCCACTCTACTTTCTTCCTCTTCCTTTCTTTTAAAGATTTGTTAATGGGCCGTCCCAATTTCCTTCAGCGAGAGTTGTTTCCATCTCGCTTAAGGCGAGATATAGCTCCCGTGGTCTATAACCTTCTTTTAGGCTTCTGCAGTATATAACTATACTCCTCCTTATCGGTCCCTAGGCCCCATTGCTGGAAAGGCTCGGCTTCAAAACCGTACGTGGAGCTTCCGCCTCATACGGCTCCTCTAGGGATGGGGCATCATATCTCAGCTTGATTATGAGAGAGATTGAAGTGAAAGAACCCGGTTTCAGAGCGTGGAAACGGAAAAGAATGAGGTGAAAGGGCCGACCCATGCGGCCCACTTAGAATGTGCTTTGACTTCCCCAGGTTGTACAATAGTACTATTTTCTGGACCCAAGTTTGAAAGGATTAGGGCACTGGATTGAAGAAAGGGGGCAATGAGATAACAGCTTGAAACAATAGGAGAGAAGTGGTAGCTTCATGTCGGGGCGAACTAAAACATCTTAGCCGTAAAAAACCTTCCCTTTTCAAGTCCTTGCTATCCCTCTCGCTCTACTCAACTATCTATAATGGGGCAGAGAAGGATAAGCAAAGTAGGCGCACGAATATTTCTTAATTAAGAGTTTTCGAAGCTGAAAAGGAAAAGTAACGTTAGTCGGTTTCCAGTTCGTTACCTGAATGCTCCGCGTTAACGCGAAAAGATAGGAAAGGAAAAGTGCCTTGCTCATCCCTTTGATTCAATCCTTCTTCTTCTCGAAAGCTACAACTAGAAAATATATTCTTCTTTGCCGGTGATCGATTCTCTTGGTTGATGTGCTTTCTTCCAAACCCTTGACGAGCGTGGCGCAGAAAGCAAAATGTTTTGCAGCGAGTCAAGCGTAATATGATCAAAAGGAAATGGGGTCTAGTCTATCTGTCCCACTCTAAAGAAGATAGTGAACCTGAGGTTGTGCTGTCTCCAATCCCACGAGTCCCAATCTGGATCTGGATATGAGATTGAATCTAGTTTTTTCACAAAGGCTGGTTGAGAACTTCTCTTGTTCTTTGGTCATTCCAGAAAAAACCTCCATACCTTAATAATAGGGGCTTGTGTA
Source organism: Triticum aestivum (assembly GCF_018294505.1). Classification (NCBI taxonomy): domain Eukaryota; kingdom Viridiplantae; phylum Streptophyta; class Magnoliopsida; order Poales; family Poaceae; genus Triticum; species Triticum aestivum. The sequence continues at coordinate 675,329,009 of NC_057807.1, read as the reverse complement.
TAAAGGAAAGCAGCAAACCGGTCAAAGGCAAAGCTGTTCTATCTCAACTCTCTGACTTGAAGGAAGATGTGGCGGATCTCAAGGCTGGCTCTATTCCAATTTTTTTGGGGGGAGACCTTTTCTAGCTGCTGCAGGGGTCGGACATTGACTGGCACTGCACCTGGCACCAATGGAATTTGGTGGTCACAGGCGCGGGTTTTGGTCCCATTACTCGGAGGTTCGAATCCTGCCAATCAAATCAACTGGTCAGTTAGGAACTCCCCAGAGGAAGAGGCTTTTTCTACAAACGCGAGGATAAGGATACCAGGCCGAGAAACCCCAAATCCTTATTAATAAGGAATGGCTTTTAAAGGGGGCCAGCTTACGGGCCAGGCCTCTCTCTGACCTGATAACTAGTATCGCCTCCCCGCCCAACTCTATCAGCAAGCCCCTTCTTTTGCAATACTTAAGAAGGCCTCCAGTAGGAAGATCGAGGAACCGGTACTGGCGCTCCTGGGCCACCCAGTTAAGGTGGGATATGATTGCATCGCGGTGTCTAAGGACGCGAATGCAAGGATTTACTACGACTCTCAGGTGTAAACCCGCACCAAAACAGTGCTTTACCCCTAGATGTCCAGTCAACTGTTGTGCCTCAACGCATTTCGGGGAGAACCAGCTAGCTCTGGGTTCAAGTGGCATTTCACCCCTAACCACAACTCATCCGCTGATTCTTCAACATCAGTCGGAAGGAAAAAAAGAGGATAAATAATAATAATATAGTATAGTTAGGGAATAAAAGAGGATTTGGGGATAGAACATGAAGGAAATGTTATACAAGATGAGAAAGAGTTGCAAGAACACATTTCTAGTTACTATAAGAGACTATTTGGTTCAGAGGACAGGGGGGACATATCTCTTAGTGGAAGCCCCTTGGTCAACAGAGCACATGCTATTAGAACTAGACAATCAAGAGTTGACTAAGCCTTTCACTATGGAGGAAATAGAGTTAGTAGTTAAAGAGATGAAAGCCAAAACAGGTCATGGCCCGCACTGTAAGATGGGAGAGCGCCAACGGCCTTTGGACGATGTCAGGAACGAAAAACAGACCGTGTGCCATGGATTTGATGAAGCTTGATGGTTCCCCAGGATCCAATAAATCCACTTAGGTCTCTATTGCTTTATTGCAATCTGCTCCGCGCCACTTACTCGGGACTATATAGTTCTGTCTATAGAGAGACCCCGCCTAGCTCTAAAATGGTTTCAACCTTTCCTCGACCTCATGGAAAGAGATGCTCGGGTAGCAAAGTTGCCTACCATTAGGTATTGTTTGAGCCCGTAACTTCCATTAGGAGAGGCATCCTCGCTCAGTTTCAACTGGTGGTTACTTAAGTTTATTTTCTCTGCCGGATTGCGTTTCAAATTCAGACTTGTCTTTGTTAAACAACACTTTCGAGTTGCCTAGACCAGATAATTCAAGAAATAGAGACGCGCATTGCCTAATTGGTAGTTTATTTCCCACCATAGCTTTACTCAAGTGGAATCCTTTGAATCGAACAAAAAGTTCGTAACCGCTAGGCTGCATCGTCCCCTTCAACCATAATCATCTAGATTACAGATTTCATAACTGCATTTTGCAAGAAGAGAGTGCCTCCCATTCTATGGAGTAACAATAATAATAAGACTCCACGTCGCCTTCAGGCTTGGATCCATGCCTTGCATCTTCTTCTTTCTCAGAAAAGAACTCAGATCGTTCAGATTCTTTGCCAGGAGAGTCCCCGGCTTTCGAGCCCTACTCGTGGGAGTTGCTTTATCCATCATTGCTATTGGCATCTCAGGAAAGGGGTCCCCCGAATATTGGGTATCCGGAAACACCCAGTGCTGACCACACTGAGAGACACGAAAGCGCAGTTAATGCCAGTTGGCGAAGTGGCGTTAAGCATCCCTAGCAGTACGATTGGAGAACCTGGCTTTGATGACATTCCTGAGGAAGGTATTTCCCCTACTAGGCTCGTTGCTTCGCTTTGTTTTTTAAGGATAGGTGGGAGTAGGACCCTACAATAAAGAGCATATAGCCCACGTGAATCTCCCCTAGACTCTTGGGAGAATCCAGGCCCAGAAACTGGTCACAAAACTCGGTCACATTGTATGACGTTGGCAAGACCAATTTCCCGCGCCTGTCACGCCCAGATTCTGGACACATTGCGTGATATTACTCTGAAGAACGAAGAGGAGCTTGAAAAAGCTTGTTTTTGTCTTTTTTTCTCTTTTCTAGGCACTGAACTTCATAGAAAGACTTACCAACTGATGAGCAATTTTTAGGCGAATCAAATATTTTCTGAGAGCACTAGACCTTCTCTCTTTCAGGAGATTGTTTTTTTCCGAATGAGAAAGCCTTTGGCAAACTCCTTGCAAATCGCATTAATTAAGTGGTGGGCTATACAAGTGGCGTTTTGAAGGCCCGATACAAAAGAAAGTGGCCGACCCGACCAAGAGAGAAGACAGGGTCAAGCCGACGCCGCCCTTCCTCACCTGCCTGAATGGAATGAATATCTCCTTCGTCTAGTCGAGAAGGGAAAAAGCCCGGCGGGGACAGAATTAGTTTCTTCAGATTCTGATGTAACAAACAATTTTTATGAGACATAAGAACCCCCATTTAACATCTAGCCCTATATCATTTAAGGATACATAAAAAATATTTTTTACACCGACCCGTGAACCAGAGGTTTAAAGCTTGGAATTGAGCTTTCTAGCTTTCTTTAGTACAATCTTTTTGCGAGAGCAACCCCGGGTAGATTCGTAACATTATTACTCATGGGTAGTAGATGATGGATCCATTTCTGTTGAAGCAGTGGAGTGAAGAGGAGGGTTGGGTCCCGCCTCACAACGAGCCCGGGTAGCTAGATAGGTAGATAGTAGATAGCAGTCCGGATAGTGATAAAATCTGAAATAATCTTCTTCTTGCCGCAGGTGTTGAACGATCTACTCTACACAGGTGTGGGCTTACAGGGCTAGGGCTCATAAACCCTTTCTTTCATTCATCAAGGGGTCGGTCACTTTTCCGGGCCGAGATCGAGAAGTGGAAGTCATAAAAAAGAGATGTTTCTCTTTGCACCTCATATCAAGAGGAAAGGTAGCTTGTCAAGCTGGTCTCACTATTGGAAATTCTGCGCCGAGGGAGCATAGGGAGGAAAGGGAGCCCGGACGGTGGAAGAGACAGGGGAAGCCGGGTCATTTGACGGAAATGGAAGGTCCGAGCGGCTCATTCATTCTTGAAAAAGAGGGGGGAGCGAGCCAATGTATCAATGAATAGATACAGTCAACGGTATTAAGACAGCGCTGCCTACACGCGAATTAGCTTCCGAGGTCGAGCAGTCTCAATTTCACTACAGGATTTGTGAATGAATGCTGGGCTGGGCCACCTCAAATGGCGTGAGCCGCATGCGGGGAGACCCGCACGTACGGTTTTCAGGGGGATCCGGCCGGCCGGCGCCCACCCGACTAGAGGGACTGAGAAATTAATCGAGTACAAAACTTATCTTCAAGCTTTACCTTATCTCATATTTTAAACTATCATTTAATCGGACTGGTTTTTGATTTTGGATTTTTAGCGGGGCAGAGCCAATTGGCTACGACATGATCTTAGTGGCACTTCGAAAGCTAGTCTATCGAAGATCGGGTAGTTCTAGTCTTTTTGATTACTCCTTCCTTTTTCCCATCATTTGTCTTGGGCAAGACGACTTCGGTTCACACGTGAAAGTGCTTCAAAAGGCACCAGCGGAAAAGAATTCTCAAGAGCAAGGAAAAGTAGATCTATTCCCATGTTCCGATCTTTTCATTAAGGTTATCTAAAGAAAAGCTCATAGTGTTATGCCTTGTAGCTTATTCCATGGGATTCAATGGTGAATTCTGATTTCCCCACAGACTGAACCAAAGGAGAAGAATAGAATAATTCACTGGTGCAGGCGGAGCAGCAAACCTTCGTAGAAAAGGGAGAGGGTATACCTAGAAATGATGAAATCAACCAGCACTGCCTTGCTAATTGAATAAAGGAAGATGCCGACTACTTTCTGAACAGAACAATGAGAGTCCCGAACAATGGGAGAATGGAGCTTCTCGTCTATAAACTAATCGATCGACTATATCATATCGAGCTCAAAGGTTTGTGCAACTTATCTATCAAGCCGCACTTCTTTACTTAAAGATAGCGCATTCCACACTTCTTTACTTCGCTATGGTACATTCCATGCCCTTGGAGAACGCTTTGTCGTGCAAAGTCACTGACATATCCAGTGTCTTTTTTTATGTTTAGGACAAGCGAAGCGAGAGCGAAACTCGCTATGAGGAGAATACTCGGCAAGAGCGGGAGAATTCTAGGCCAAATGAGAAATATCTCGTAGACAACGGAAAGGAGAGGCCCTTCAACGAATGGATACGTGAAAGGTTTGATTATTCCATAAAGGCTCTCTTCGTTATAAACTATTCTGCTCCCTGAAATGAGAAAGGAAGGAGTTCGGCAAGACGACTTTGGTTCACACGTGAAAGTGCTTCGAAAGGTGTCAAGAAGGGTCGTCGTACAATTTTGGTGATTACAAAAAAGAAGGAGGCGAGCTCCCTATCCCTCTTTGTCTTTCCACTTCCCTCGTTCAGGAACAAACACTTCGCCAAATTCTTTTGAGTCCCGGCCTAACCCTGGGAACCGGGGCATATAAATCCGCTTATGGCATTCACCCAAGCATACAGAGACAGATGGAATGAAAGAAAGAAAAAGTAGCTCCGCAGCTCACCTAGAAGAAGAAAGACCCGCCGCTAACGATTTGGAAATCCCTGGTGGGTTGGGCCTGAAAGACAAGTGTGTGTGGATTTCCACATCCTCGTCTTTACTTTAAGACACAACTCTTCTCTTTCTCGGTCAAATGACTTGCGATAGTCTACCTTGAGTAGGACCATAGGGATCTTATGTTTGTGGCGAAAGATAAGTGGTTCTGTCGGATTTGAACTCGGTGGGTTCCAGCAGGCCTTCTATAGAGTGAGGCAAATAGCGATTTTGCCATAGATACTGGGATCAGAAAATGGTAGTGCGAAGAACCCCGGAGGCGGCTGCAATGAGCAAAAATGTCACTCACCGGCCTAAACGACGAGCAGGCCATGTAAGGCCAATAGTTGAGGTACCTGGATCCAGACAAAACTCCAAACATGTAAGAATAGTAGACAGACAAATGTATCTTACTCGTCTTTCATATCGAGCCATTGAAGCAGCGCGTCGGGCTACAATCGGACAATTCCATCGGATGCTTCTACTTGGTCATCATAGACCAGCAAATCCATTTGAGAGTTGTCTTTCTTTGATGGTGGTTGATAGCTCTGGTCTTGAACCCCCCCCCCCATAATACGCTAACTTGGGGACTTTTTAGTCCATCTTTTCCAAGAGTCTCCGCTAGTTGAACCGCGTGGAAGTTTCTAGAATTGCAGCTCTGTTCTGTTCAAGAAGTCTTTCTCCAGGGTTCGGTTCAGAAGGCGGGTTTGCAGATGCTAGTACAGTCCTATTTCAATCAAAAAGTAGAGTCCTATTTTCAAGTACATACCACTTTGGATGAATTAATGTGAATGGGTGTTTGCTTCTGCTTCCTTCGAGCAACCAAACTCTTTCGTCAGGTGTGGGTCAAGTTCCCTCATTATTGCTTGACTTCCCCTTTGGGGCACAAAAAGATGGACTAGGACTTAAGTAAGGGAGAGGACAACCCCGCTGTTCTGAAATTAAATAGAAAACGGATGAGCTCATCGAACTTGACTTGTAGAGTGAGACATGTGATGAAATAGAGGACTTCTAACCGAATGATTGGTTTGCTCCTCCGAAAGTCCAAGTTGAGTCCAAGTAGTGGAAAACTAGAATCCTTCTTTTCTTTTCCCTTCGTGGTTAGTTTCAGTTCAAATGACGAATTGAGACAGAAACCAATGGATTCCAGTGGCTGGGGGATCCTATATCCATAGATAGATTCAAGTACCATTCTATACCCCTTCCCTAGCGCCCTATAGACATGTTTTGCTAAGTGGGTCCTACTTAGCTGGTCGGCCTCTAGCAGATGGTTTGAGGGCGGGTAGATCAATGTGATGACAGCACCACGCCAGGCACCGAAGACGAAGCTTCTCCTTATCATAAGTTGACATAGCTGCATTTCTGGGTCCAAGGGTTTTACTGAAATAAGCCTAAGCAATTCAAACTAGACATTTCGACCTTCATCCCACCCGATAAATAATAAGCAAAGAGCTCGTAAGTTGGGCGCCCACTCTGGCATTACTGCTACTTATCACCGCCGGTCTAACTGCTGAGAGAGAAAAGTGATTCTCTTTCCCTAAGAGACGAGCGTCGTTTTGACTTATTTATTAGCTAGATTCTTCATTTTTTTAGTCTATGTTGTGATGGAACGCTAAATTATCTATCAGGCTTTCTCGCTCTCGGCACATCTTCGCTAAAAGATTGAGTGGGATGGTTATAGTAAGGGGCGAACCAAGTGCTTGCGCGATCTGTTCGATTCAATTACTGGCTTGACCACACTGATGCCGTGCAACCGGTTTGGCAACTTCTTCATGCCCCTACGAACGAAATATTTGGAGTTTGATCTCTATTCCCTTTATCAATTTTCCTATCCTACCTAGGTCTATGAATTTCAGGGTTTCAATTTCCGGTGAACTCATGTGGTTCCGACGTGCCCAGAGGCCAGGTGCCCGGAAGAGAGAAGAAAAACATGTTGCTTGCTATTTCTGGTTGAAGAGAACAAGTCAAGCTCAACAATGCTTAAACCCAAGGAATGGATGCGAGTGAACAAGCCCAACTTTCCGATTCAAATATGAGCAGTTAGAGAATTGAAATTCCACTCATTTAGAAATCGATCGGCGAATGCCAGAGGTCCTTAAAAGCCTTGATTTGTGGCTTACGGAAAAAAATTTATTTGCAAAAGAATTGGTCAAAAACGCCCCGATAGGATGCTGCAAGTGCCACGGCAGTGCTTCAGCTAGACGTATAGCTAGAGAGTACAAGAAAAACACGACTGGCTTTCTAGCTAGAAAAATAAGCGGCGGATTCGATTCTTTCTTTGATAGCAGAATGGGATATTCCACTCTTTTAGATGCACACCGCACTTCATTAGTACAAAAGCCCGGTGCCTGAAACCCAAGCTCAAAACCACCCTTTCTTTAGTTGGATTTGAACCAATGACTCTCGCCGTATGAAAGTGATACTCTAACCGCTGAGTCAAGTAGGTCAAGCTGAGTCAAGTCAGAGAAAATCAAAAAAAAGAGAATCCTCATCTTCAAAGCATTTTCTTGCAAGGGCCTATCGCTAAAGAACTCAAGCCAATACTCAAGGAAGGAGTATACTATACTGTAGCTGGATAAGCTAGATACCAAAACTTTGGCCATAGACTAGAGCTACCTTTGATTCCTTAGGCGGGGACAGGATTCGAACCTGCAGTCGTCAGGTCATGAGCCTGATGAGTTGACCAATTCCTCTACCCCGCTTCTTCCCCTGAAGGGAGAAGATTACCGAACTTTTTTCTGTCTTCTTCGCTTCCTAAAATATTTAGGGAACAGGCAGGAAAACGAATATCTCCAGAAATATTTTGAGGGGAGGGTGAGAGCGGTTCGAAGGTCAATGAAATGATAAAAAACCACCGATCAAAAATAAATAGAGTTTCCGACGTTAGGAGGAATTCCCTTTAATAGCAAAGCATGATTTCAAAGGATCGGTACCTTTGGAATGGGTAGTCGATATCAAATTCCCAACTTAGAAATTCGAAGGGACTTCTTTGGTAGAAATAACTTGATTCTATTCCTTTTTAGTAAGGAGGCACTAGAGCCTGGAATAGCAGGAATGAAGGTTGGGAAATATGCCATGCAGAATTCCAATAAGTTGGCACTACTTTCCCTTTCCATATGAAATGGACTGAAATTGTTGGATAAGTGGATTTGCAGTATCTCAACAATCAGAACAACGAATATTCCATCATCCAAAATAAGCTTCCTCATATCTTAACCCATTGGTCATTATCGAGCCTCGGT